>NW_027459207.1:0-96418 GCF_050624435.1 Tenrec ecaudatus | reverse complement strand
GCTCCCTAGGCCTAGGGCTCCCCCCTCCCAGGGGGAACCCTAAGCCTAGGGCTCCCCAGGGCTGGGGCTCCCTAGGCCTAGGGCTCCCCCCTCCCAGGGGGAACCCTAAGCCTAGGGCTCCCCAGGGCTGGGGCTCCTTGGCCTAGGGCTCCCCCCTCCCAGGGGGAACCCTAAGCCTAGGGCTCCCCAGGGCTGGGGCTCCCTAGGACTAGGGCTCCCCCCTCCCAGGGGGAACCCTAAGCCTAGGGCTCCCCAGGGCTGGGGCTCCCTAGGCCTAGGGCTCCCCCCTCCCAGGGGGAACCCTAAGCCTAGGGCTCCCCAGGGCTGGGGCTCCCTAGGCCTAGGGCTCCCCCCTCCCAGGGGGAACCCTAAGACTAGGGCTCCCCAGGGTTGGGGCTCCCTAGGCCTAGGGCTCCCCCCTCCCAGGGGGAACCCTAAGCCTAGGGCTCCCCAGGGCTGGGGCTCCCTAGGCCTAGGGCTCCCCCCTCCCAGGGGGATCCCTAAGCCTAGGGCTCCCCAGGGCTGGGGCTCCCTAGGCCTAGGGCTCCCCCCTCCCAGGGGGAACCCTAAGCCTAGGGCTCCCCAGGGCTGGGGCTCCCTAGGCCTAGGGCTCCCCCCTCCCAGGGGGAACCCTAAGCCTAGGGCTCCCCAGGGCTGGGGCTCCCTAGGCCTAGGGCTCCCCCCTCCGAGGGGGAACCCTAAGCCTAGGGCTCCCCAGGGCTGCGGCTCCCTAGGCCTAGGGCTCCCCCCTCCCGGGGGAACCCTAAGCCTAGGGCTCCCCTCCCGGGGGCTCCCTAGGCCTAGGGCTCCCCCCTCCCAGGGGGAACCCTAAGCCTAGGGCTCCCCTCCCGGGGGCTCCCTAGGCCTAGGGCTCCCCCCTCCCAGGGGGAACCCTAAGCCTAGGGCTCCCCTCCCGGGGGCTCCCTAGGCCTAGGGCTCCCCCCTCCCAGGGGGAACCCTAAGCCTAGGGCTCCCCAGGGCTGGGGCTCCCTAGGCCTAGGGCTCCCCCCTCCCAGGGGGAACCCTAAGCATAGGGCTCCCCTCCCGGGGGCTCCGTAGGCCTAGGGCTCCCCCCTCCCAGGGGGAAGCCCTAAGCCTAGGGCTCCCCAGGGCTGGGGCTCCCTAGGCCTAGGGCTCCCCCCTCCCAGGGGGAAGCCCTAAGCCTAGGGCTCCCCAGGGCTGGGGCTCCCTAGGCCTAGGGCTCCCCCCTCCCAGGGGGAAGCCCTAAGCCTAGGGCTCCCCAGGGCTGGGGCTCCCTAGGTCTAGGGCTCCCCCCTCCCAGGGGGAAGCCCTAATCCTAGGGCTCCCCAGGGCTGGGGCTCCCTAGGCCTAGGGCTCCCCCCTCCCAGGGGGAAGCCCTAAGCCTAGGGCTCCCCAGGGCTGGGGCTCCCTAGGCCTAGGGCTCCCCCCTCCCAGGGGGAAGCCCTAAGCCTAGGGCTCCCCAGGGCTGGGGCTCCGTAGGCCTAGGGCTCCCCCCTCCCAGGGGGAAGCCCTAAGCCTAGGGCTCCCCAGGGCTGGGGCTCCCTAGGCCTAGGGCTCCCCCCTCCCAGGGGGAAGCCCTAAGCCTAGGGCTACCCAGGGCTGGGGCTCCCTAGGCCTAGGGCTCCCCCCTCCCAGGGGGAAACCTAAGCCTAGGGCTCCCCAGGGCTGGGGCTCCCTAGGCCTAGGGCTCCCCCCTCCCGGGGGAACCCTAAGCCTAGGGCTCCCCAGGGCTGGGGCGTCCTAGGCCTAGGGCTCCCCCCTCCCAGGGGGAACCCTAAGCCTAGGGCTCCCCAGGGCTGGGGCTCCCTAGGCCTAGGGCTCCCCCCTCCCAGGGGGAACCCTAAGCCTAGGGCTCCCCAGGGCTGGGGCTCGCTAGGCCTAGGGCTCCCCACTCCCAGGGGGAACCCTAAGCCTAGGGCTCCCCAGGGCTGGGGCTCCCTAGGCCTAGGGCTCCCCCCTCCCAGGGGGAACCCTAAGCCTAGGGCTCCCCAGGGCTGGGGCTCCCTAGGCCTAGGGCTCCCCCCTCCCAGGGGGAACCCTAAGCCTAGGGCTCCCCAGGTCTGGGGCTCCCTAGGCCTAGGGCTCCCCCCTCCCAGGGGGAACCCTAAGCCTAGGGCTCCCCAGGGCTGGGGCTCCCTAGGCCTAGGGCTCCCCCCTCCCTGGGGGAACCCTAAGCCTAGGGCTCCCCAGGGCTGGGGCTCCCTAGGCCTAGGGCTCCCCCCTCCCAGGGGGAACCCTAAGCCTAGGGCTCCCCAGGGCTGGGGCTCCCTAGGCCTAGGGCTCCCCCCTCCCAGGGGGAACCCTAAGCCTAGGGCTCCCCAGGGCTGGGGCTTCCTAGGCCTAGGGCTCCCCCCTCCCAGGGGGAACCCTAAGCCTAGGGCTACCCAGGGCTGGGGCTCCCTAGGCCTAGGGCTCCCCCCTCCGAGGGGGAAGCCCTAAGCCTAGGGCTCCCCAGGGCTGGGGCTCCCTAGGCCTAGGGCTCCCCCCTCCCGGGGGAACCCTAAGCCTAGGGCTCCCCTCCCGGGGGCTCCCTAGGCCTAGGGCTCCCCCCTCCCAGGGGGAACCCTAAGCCTAGGGCTCCCCAGGGCTGGGGCTCCCTAGGCCTAGGGCTCCCCCCTCCCAGGGGGAACCCTAAGCCTAGGGCTCCCCAGGGCTGGGGCTCCCTAGGCCTAGGGCTCCCCCCTCCCAGGGGGAACCCTAAGCATAGGGCTCCCCTCCCGGGGGCTCCGTAGGCCTAGGGCTCCCCCCTCCCAGGGGGAAGCCCTAAGCCTAGGGCTCCCCAGGGCTGGGGCTCCCTAGGCCTAGGGCTCCCCCCTCCCAGGGGGAAGCCCTAAGCCTAGGGCTCCCCAGGGCTGGGGCTCCGTAGGCCTAGGGCTCCCCCCTCCCAGGGGGAAGCCCTAAGCCTAGGGCTCCCCAGGGCTGGGGCTCCCTAGGCCTAGGGCTCCCCCCTCGCAGGGGGAAGCCCTAAGCCTAGGGCTCCCCAGGGCTGGGGCTCCCTAGGCCTAGGGCTCCCCCCTCCCAGGGGGAAGCCCTAAGCCTAGGGCTCCCCAGGGCTGGGGCTCCCTAGGCCTAGGGCTCCCCCCTCCCAGGGGGAAGCCCTAAGCCTAGGGCTCCCCAGGGCTGGGGCTCCCTAGGCCTAGGGCTCCCCCCTCCCAGGGGGAAGCCCTAAGCCTAGGGCTCCCCAGGTCTGGGGCTCCCTAGGCCTAGGGCTCCCCCCTCCCAGGGGGAAGCCCTAAGCCTAGGGCTCCCCAGGGCTGGGGCTCCCTAGGCCTAGGGCTCCCCCCTCCCAGGGGGAAGCCCTAAGCCAAGGGCTCCCCAGGGCTGGGGCGCCCTAGGCCTAGGGCTCCCCCCTCCCAGGGGGAAGCCCTAAGCCTAGGGCTCCCCAGGGCTGGGGCGCCCTAGGCCTAGGGCTCCCCCCTCCCAATGGGAAGCCCTAAGCCTAGGGCTCCCGAGGGCTGGGGCGCCCTAGGCCTAGGGCTCCCCCCTCCCAGGGGGAAGCCCTAAGCCTAGGGCTCCCCTCCCGGGGGCTCCCTAGGCCTAGGGCTCCCCCCTCCCAGGGGGAAGCCCTAAGCCTAGGGCTCCCCAGGGCTGGGGCTCCCTAGGCCTAGGGCTCCCCCCTCCCAGGGGGAAGCCCTAAGCCTAGGGCTCCCCAGGGCTGGGGCTCCCTAGGCCTAGGGCTCCCCCCTCCCAGGGGGAACCCTAAGCCTAGGGCTCCCCAGGGCTGGGGCTTCCTAGGCCTAGGGCTCCCCCCTCCAAGGGGGAACCCTAAGCCTAGGGCTCCCCAGGGCTGGGGCTCCCTAGGCCTAGGGCTCCCCCCTCCGAGGGGGAACCCTAAGCCTAGGGCTCCCCAGGGCTGGGGCTCCCTAGGCATAGGGCTCCCCCCTCCCGGGGGAACCCTAAGCCTAGGGCTCCCCTCCCGGGGGCTCCATAGGCCTAGGGCTCCCCCCTCCCAGGGGGAACCCTAAGCCTAGGGCTCCCCAGGGCTGGGGCTCCCTAGGCCTAGGGCTCCCCCCTCCCAGGGGCAACCCTAAGCCTAGGGCTCCCCTCCCGGGGGCTCCCTAGGCCTAGGGCTCCCCCCTCCCAGGGGGAACCCTAAGCCTAGGGCTCCCCTCCCGGGGGCTCCCTAGGCCTAGGGCTCCCCCCTCCCAGGGGGAACCCTAAGCCTAGGGCTCCCCAGGGCTGGGGCTCCCTAGGCCTAGGGCTCCCCCCTCCCAGGGGGAACCCTAAGCCTAGGGCTCCCCAGGGCTGGGGCTCCCTAGGCCTAAGGCTCCCCCCTCCCAGGGGGAACCCTAAGCATAGGGCTCCCCTCCCGGGGGCTCCGTAGGCCTAGGGCTCCCCCCTCCCAGGGGGAAGCCCTAAGCCTAGGGCTCCCCAGGGCTGGGGCTCCCTAGGCCTAGGGCTCCCCCCTCCCAGGGGGAAGCCCTAAGCCTAGGACTCCCCAGGGCTGGGGCTCCGTAGGCCTAGGGCTCCCCCCTCCCAGGGGGAAGCCCTAAGCCTAGGGCTCCCCAGGGCTGGGGCTCCCTAGGCCTAGGGCTCCCCCCTCCCAGGGGGAAGCCCTAAGCCTAGGGCTCCCCAGGGCTGGGGCTCCCTAGGCCTAGGGCTCCCCCCTCGCAGGGGGAAGCCCTAAGCCTAGGGCTCCCCAGGGCTGGGGCTCCCTAGGCCTAGGGCTCCCCCTCCCAGGGGGAAGCCCTAAGCCTAGGGCTCCCCAGGGCTGGGGCTCCCTAGGCCTAGGGCTCCCCCCTCCCAGGGGGAAGCCCTAAGCCTAGGGCTCCCCAGGGCTGGGGCTCCCTAGGCCTAGGGCTTCCCCCTCCCAGGGGGAAGCCCTAAGCCTAGGGCTCCCCAGGGCTGGGGCTCCCTAGGCCTAGGGCTCCCCCTCCCAGGGGGAAGCCCTAAGCCTAGGGCTCCCCAGGGCTGGGGCGCCCTAGGCCTAGGGCTCCCCCCTCCCAGGGGGAAGCCCTAAGCCTAGGGCTCCCCAGGGCTGGGGCGCCCTAGGCCTAGGGCTCCCCCTCCCAATGGGAAGCCCTAAGCCTAGGGCTCCCCAGGGCTGGGGCGCCCTAGGCCTAGGGCTCCCCCCTCCCAGGGGAAGCCCTAAGCCTAGGGCTCCCCTCCCGGGGGCTCCCTAGGCCTAGGGCTCCCCCCTCCCAGGGGGAACCCTAAGCCTAGGGCTCCCCAGGGCTGGGGCTCCCTAGGCCTAGGGCTCCCCCTCCCAGGGGGAAGCCCTAAGCCTGGGGCTCCCCAGGGCTGGGGCTCCGTAGGCCAAGGGCTCCCCCCTCCCAGGGGGAAGCCCTAAGCCTAGGGCTCCCCAGGGCTGGGGCTCCCTAGGCCTAGGGCTCCCCCCTCCCAGGGGGAAGCCCTAAGCCTAGGGCTCCCCAGGGCTGGGGCTCCCTAGGCCTAGGGCTCCCCCCTCGCAGGGGGAAGCCCTAAGCCTAGGGCTCCCCAGGGCTGGGGCTCCCTAGGCCTAGGGCTCCCCCCTCCCAGGGGGAAGACCTAAGCCTAGGGCTCCCCAGGGCTGGGGCTCCCTAGGCCTAGGGCTCCCCCTCCCAGGGGGAAGCCCTAAGCCTAGGGCTCCCCAGGGCTGGGGCTCCCTAGGCCTAGGGCTCCCCCCTCCCAGGGGGAAGCCCTAAGCCTAGGGCTCCCCAGGGCTGGGGCGCCCTAGGCCTAGGGCTCCCCCCTCCCAGGGGGAAGACCTAAGACTAGGGCTCCCCAGGGCTGGGGCGCCCTAGGCCTAGGGCTCCCCCCTCCCAATGGGAAGCCCTAAGCCTAGGGCTCGCCAGGGCTGGGGTGCCCTAGGCCTAGGGCTCCCCCCTCCCAGGGGGAAGCCCTAAGCCTAGGGCTCCCCTCCCGGGGGCTCCCTAGGCCTAGGGCTCCCCCCTCCCCGGGGGAACCCTAAGCCTAGGGCTCCCCAGGGCTGGGGCTCCCTAGGCCAAGGGCTCCCCCCTCCCGGGGGAACCCTAAGCCTAGGGCTCCCCAGGGCTGGGGCTGCCTAGGCCTAGGGCTCCCCCCTCCCAGGGGGAACCCTAAGCCTAGGGCTCCCCAGGGCTGGGGCTCCCTAGGCCTAGGGCTCCCCCCTCCCAGGGGGAACCCTAAGCCTAGGGCTCCCCAGGGCTGGGGCTCCTTGGCCTAGGGCTCCCCCCTCCCAGGGGGAACCCTAAGCCTAGGGCTCCCCAGGGCTGGGGCTCCCTAGGCCTAGGGCTCCCCCTCCCAGGGGGAACCCTAAGCCTAGGGCTCCCCAGGGCTGGGGCTCCCTAGGCCTAGGGCTCCCCCCTCCCAGGGGGAACCCTAAGCCTAGGGCTCCCCAGGGCTGGGGCTCCCTAGGCCTAGGGCTCCCCCTCCCAGGGGGAACCCTAAGACTAGGGCTCCCCAGGGCTGGGGCTCCCTAGGCCTAGGGCTCCCCCCTCCCAGGGGGAACCCTAAGCCTAGGGCTCCCCAGGGCTGGGGCTCCCTAGGCCTAGGGCTCCCCCCTCCCAGGGGAACCCTAAGCCTAGGGCTCCCCAGGGCTGGGGCTCCCTAGGCCTAGGGCTCCCCCCTCCCAGGGGAACCCTAAGCCTAGGGCTCCCCAGGGCTGGGGCTCCCTAGGCCTAGGGCTCCCCCCTCCCAGGGGGAACCCTAAGCCTAGGGCTCCCCAGGGCTGGGGCTCCCTAGGCCTAGGGCTCCCCCCCTCCGAGGGGGAACCCTAAGCCTAGGGCTCCCCAGGGCTGCGGCTCCCTAGGCCTAGGGCTCCCCCCTCCCGGGGGAACCCTAAGCCTAGGGCTCCCCTCCCGGGGGCTCCCTAGGCCTAGGGCTCCCCCCTCCCAGGGGGAACCCTAAGCCTAGGGCTCCCCTCCCGGGGGCTCCCTAGGCCTAGGGCTCCCCCCTCCCAGGGGGAACCCTAAGCCTAGGGCTCCCCAGGGCTGGGGCTCCTAGGCCTAGGGCTCCCCCCTCCCAGGGGGAACCCTAAGCATAGGGCTCCCTCCCGGGGGCTCCGTAGGCCTAGGGCTCCCCCCTCCCAGGGGAAAGCCCTAAGCCTAGGGCTCCCCAGGGCTGGGGCTCCCTAGGCCTAGGGCTCCCCCCTCCCAGGGGGAAGCCATAAGCCTAGGGCTCCCCAGGGCTGGGGCTCCCTAGGCCTAGGGCTCCCCCCTCCCAGGGGGAAGCCATAAGCCTAGGGCTCCCCAGGGCTGGGGCTCCCTAGGCCTAGGGCTCCCCCCTCCCAGGGGGAAGCCCTAAGCCTAGGGCTCCCCAGGGCTGGGGCTCCCTAGGCCTAGGGCTCCCCCCTCCCAGGGGGAAGCCCTAAGCCTAGGGCTCCCCAGGGCTGGGGCTCCCTAGGCCTAGGGCTCCCCCCTCCCAGGGGGAAGCCCTAAGCCTAGGGCTCCCCAGGGCTGGGGCTCCCTAGGCCTAGGGCTCCCCCCTCCCAGGGGGAAGCCCTAAGCCTAGGGCTCCCCAGGGCTGGGGCTCCCTAGGCCTAGGGCTCCCCCCTCCCAGGGGGAAGCCCTAAGCCTAGGGCTCCCCAGGGCTGGGGCTCCCTAGGCCTAGGGCTCCCCCCTCCCAGGGGGAACCCTAAGCCTAGGGCTCCCCAGGGCTGGGGCTCCCTAGGCCTAGGGCTCCCCCCTCCCGGGGGAACCCTAAGCCTAGGGCTCCCCAGGGCTGGGGCTCCCTAGGCCTAGGGCTCCCCCTCCCAGGGGGAACCCTAAGCCTAGGGCTCCCCAGGGCTGGGGCTCCCTAGGCCTAGGGCTCCCCCCTCCCAGGGGGAACCCTAAGCCTAGGGCTCCCCAGGGCTGGGGCTCCCTAGGCCTAGGGCTCCCCCCTCCCAGGGGGAACCCTAAGCCTAGGGCTCCCCAGGGCTGGGGCTCCCTAGGCCTAGGGCTCCCCCCTCCCAGGGGGAACCCTAAGCCTAGGGCTCCCCAGGGCTGGGGCTCCCTAGGCCTAGGGCTCCCCCCTCCCAGGGGGAACCCTAAGCCTAGGGCTCCCCAGGGCTGGGGCTCCCTAGGCCTAGGGCTCCCCCCTCCCAGGGGGAACCCTAAGCCTAGGGCTCCCCAGGGCTGGGGCTCCCTAGGCCTAGGGCTCCCCCCTCCGAGGGGGAACCATAAGCCTAGGGCTCCCCAGGGCTGGGGCTCCCTAGGCCTAGGGCTCCCCCCTCCCGGGGGAACCCTAAGCCTAGGGCTCCCCTCCCGGGGGCTCCCTATGCCTAGGGCTCCCCCCTCCCAGGGGGAACCCTAAGCCTAGGGCTCCCCAGGGCTGGGGCTCCCTAGGCCTAGGGCTCCCCCCTCCCAGGGGGAACCCTAAGCCTAGGGCTCCCCTCCCGGGGGCTCCCTAGGCCTAGGGCTCCCCCCCTCCCAGGGGGAAGGCCTAAGCCCAGGGCTCCCCGGGGCGGGGGCTCCCTAGGCCTAGGGCTCCCCCCCTCCCAGGGGGAAGCCCTAAGCCCAGGGCTCCCCGGGGGCGGGGGCTCCCTAGGCCTAGGGCTCCCCCCTCCCAGGGGGAACCCTCAGCCTAGGGCTCCCCAGGGCTGGGGCTCCCTAGGCCTAGGGCTCCCCCCTCCCTGGGGGAATCCCTCGGCCTAGGGCTCCCCTCCCGGGGGCTCCCTAGGCCTATGGCTGCCCCCTCCCAGGGGGAACCCTCGGCCTAGGGCTCCCCTCCCGGGGGCTCCCTAGGCCTAGGGCTCCCCCCTCCCAGGGGGAACCCTCGGCCTAGGGCTCCCCTCCCGGGGGCTCCCTACGCCTAGGGCTCCCCCCTCCCAGGGGGAACCCTCGGCCTAGGGCTCCCCTCCCGGGGGCTCCCTAGGCCTAGGGCTCCCCCCTCCCAGGGGGAACCCTCGGCCTAGGGCTCCCCTCCCGGGGGCTCCCTAGGCCTAGGGCTCCCCCCTCCCAGGGGGAACCCTCGGCCTAGGGCTCCCCTCCCGGGGGCTCCCTAGGCCTAGGGCTCCCCCCTCCCAGGGGGAACCCTCGGCCTAGGGCTCCCCTCCCGGGGGCTCCCTAGGCCTAGGGCTCCCCCCTCCCAGGGGGAACCCTCGGCCTAGGGCTCCCCTCCCGGGGGCTCCCTAGGCCTATGGCTCCCCCCTCCCAGGGGGAATCTTCGGCCTAGGGCTCCCCTCCCGGGGGCTCCCTAGGCCTAGGGCTCCCCCCTCCCAAGGGGAACCCTCGGCCTAGGGCTCCCCTCCCGGGGGCTCCCTAGGCCTAGGGCTCCCCCCTCCCAGGGGGAACCCTCGGCCTAGGGCTCCCCTCCCGGGGGCTCCCTAGGCCTAGGGCTCCCCCCTCCCAGGGGGAACCCTCGGCCTAGGGCTCCCCTCCCGGGGGCTCCCTAGGCCTAGGGCTCCCCCCTCCCAGGGGGAACCCTCGGCCTAGGGCTCCCCTCCCGGGGGCTCCCTAGGCCTAGGGCTCCCCCCTCCCAGGGGGAACCCTCGGCCTAGGGCTCCCCTCCCGGGGGCTCCCTAGGCCTAGGGCTCCCCCCTCCCAGGGGGAACCCTCGGCCTAGGGCTCCCCTCCCGGGGGCTCCCTAGGCCTAGGGCTCCCCCCTCCCAGGGGGAACCCTCGGCCTAGGGCTCCCCTCCCGGGGGCTCCCTAGGCCTAGGGCTCCCCCCTCCCAGGGGGAACCCTAAGCCTAGGGCTCCCCTCCCGGGGGCTCCCTAGGGGGCTCCGTAGGCCTAGGGCTCCCCCCTCCCAGGGGGAAGCCCTAAGCCTAGGGCTCCCCAGGGCTGGGGCTCCCTAGGCCTAGGGCTCCCCCCTCCCAGGGGGAAGCCCTAAGCCTAGGGCTCCCCAGGGCTGGGGCTCCGTAGGCCTAGGGCTCCCCCCTCCCAGGGGGAAGCCCTAAGCCTAGGGCTCCCCAGGGCTGGGGCTCCCTAGGCCTAATGCTCCCCCCTCCCAGGGGGAAGCCCTAAGCCTAGGGCTCCCCAGGGCTGGGGCTCCCTAGGCCTAGGGCTCCCCCCTCGCAGGGGGAAGCCCTAAGCCTAGGGCTCCCCAGTGCTGGGGCTCCCTAGGCCTAGGGCTCCCCCCTCCCAGGGGGAAGCCCTAAGCCTAGGGCTCCCCAGGGCTGGGGCGCCCTAGGCCTAGGGCTCCCCCCTCCCAGGGGGAAGCCCTAAGCCTAGGGCTCCCCAGGGCTGGGGCGCCCTAGGCCTAGGGCTCCCCCCTCCCAGGGGGAAGCCCTAAGCCTAGGGCTCCCCTCCCGGGGGCTCCCTAGGCCTAGGGCTCCCCCCTCCCAGGGGGAAGCCCTAAGCCTAGGGCTCCCCAGGGCTGGGGCTCCCTAGGCCTAGGGCTCCCCCCTCCCATGGGAAGCCCTAAGCCTAGGGCTCCCCAGGGCTGGGGCGCCCTAGGCCTAGGGCTCCCCCCTCCCAGGGGGAAGCCCTAAGCCTAGGGCTCCCCAGGGCTGGGACGCCCTAGGCCTAGGGCTCCCCCCTCCCAATGGAAAGCCCTAAGCCTAGGGCTCCCCAGGGCTGGGGCGCCCTAGGCCTAGGGCTCCCCCCTCCCAGGGGGAAGCCCTAAGCCTAGGGCTCCCCTCCCGGGGGCTCCCTAGGCCTAGGGCTCCCCCCTCCCCGGGGGAACCCTAAGCCTAGGGCTCCCCAGGGCTGGGGCTCCCTAGGCCAAGGGCTCCCCCCTCCCGGGGGAACCCTAAGCCTAGGGCTCCCCAGGGCTGGGGCTCCCTAGGCCTAGGGCTCCCCCCTCCCAGGGGGAACCCTAAGCCTAGGGCTCCCCAGGGCTGGGGCTCCCTAGGCCTAGGGCTCCCCCCTCCCAGGGGGAACCCTAAGCCTAGGGCTCCCCAGGGCTGGGGCTCCTTGGCCTAGGGCTCCCCCCTCCCAGGGGGAACCCTAAGCCTAGGGCTCCCCAGGGCTGGGGCTCCCTAGGCCTAGGGCTCCCCCCTCCCAGGGGGAACCCTAAGCCTAGGGCTCCCCAGGGCTGGGGCGCCCTAGGCCTAGGGCTCCCCCCTCCCAATGGGAAGCCCTAAGCCTAGGGCTCCCCAGGGCTGGGGCGCCCTAGGCCTAGGGCTCCCCCCTCCCAGGGGGAAGCCCTAAGCCTAGGGCTCCCCTCCCGGGGGCTCCCTAGGCCTAGGGCTCCCCCCTCCCAGGGGGAAGCCCTAAGCCTAGGGCTCCCCAGGGCTGGGGCTCCCTAGGCCTAGGGCTCCCCCCTCCCAGGGGGAAGCCCTAAGCCTAGGGCTCCCCAGGGCTGGGGCTCCGTAGGCCTAGGGCTCCCCCCTCCCAGGGGGAAGCCCTAAGCCTAGGGCTCCCCAGGGCTGGGGCTCCCTAGGCCTAGGGCTCCCCCCTCCCAGGGGGAAGCCCTAAGCCTAGGGCTCCCCAGGGCTGGGGCTCCCTAGGCCTAGGGCTCCCCCCTCGCAGGGGGAAGCCCTAAGCCTAGGGCTCCCCAGGGCTGGGGCTCCCTAGGCCTAGGGCTCCCCCCTCCCAGGGGGAAGCCCTAAGCCTAGGGCTCCCCAGGGCTGGGGCTCCCTAGGCCTAGGGCTCCCCCCTCCCAGGGGGAAGCCCTAAGCCTAGGGCTCCCCAGGGCTGGGGCTCCCTAGGCCTAGGGCTCCCCCCTCCCAGGGGGAAGCCCTAAGCCTAGGGCTCCCCAGGGCTGGGGCTCCCTAGGCCTAGGGCTTCCCCCTCCCAGGGGGAAGCCCTAAGCCTAGGGCTCCCCAGGGCTGGGGCTCCCTAGGCCTAGGGCTCCCCCCTCCCAGGGGGAAGCCCTAAGCCTAGGGCTCCCCAGGGCTGGGGCGCCCTAGGCCTAGGGCTCCCCCCTCCCAGGGGGAAGCCCTAAGCCTAGGGCTCCCCAGGGCTGGGGCTCCCTAGGCCAAGGGCTCCCCACTCCCGGGGGAACCCTAAGCCTAGGGCTCCCCAGGGCTGGGGCTCCCTAGGCCTAGGGCTCCCCCCTCCCGGGGGAACCCTAAGCCTAGGGCTCCCCAGGGCTGGGGCTCCCTAGGCCTAGGGCTCCCCCCTCCCAAGGGGAACCCTAAGCCTAGGGCTCCCCAGGGCTGGGGCTCCTTGGCCTAGGGCTCCCCCCTCCCAGGGGGAACCCTAAGCCTAGGGCTCCCCAGGGCTGGGGCTCCCTAGGCCTAGGGCTCCCCCCTCCCAGGGGGAACCCTAAGCCTAGGGCTCCCCAGGGCTGGGGCTCCCTAGGCCTAGGGCTCCCCCCTCCCAGGGGGAACCCTAAGCCTAGGGCTCCCCAGGGCTGGGGCTCCCTAGGCCTAGGGCTCCCCCCTCCCAGGGGGAACCCTAAGCCTAGGGCTCCCCAGGGCTGGGGCTCCCTAGGCCTAGGGCTCCCCCCTCCCAGGGGGAACCCTAAGCCTAGGGCTCCCCAGGGCTGGGGCTCCCTAGGCCTAGGGCTCCCCCCTCCCAGGGGGAACCCTAAGCCTAGGGCTCCCCAGGGCTGGGGCTCCCTAGGCCTAGGGCTCCCCCCTCCCAGGGGGAACCCTAAGCCTAGGGCTCCCCAGGGCTGGGGCTCCCTAGGCCTAGGGCTCCCCCCTCCGAGGGGGAACCCTAAGCCTAGGGCTCCCCAGGGCTGCGGCTCCCTAGGCCTAGGGCTCCCCCCTCCCGGGGGAACCCTAAGCCTAGGGCTCCCCTCCCGGGGGCTCCCTAGGCCTAGGGCTCCCCCCTCCCAGGGGGAACCCTAAGCCTAGGGCTCCCCAGGGCTGGGGCTCCCTAGGCCTAGGGCTCCCCCTCCCAGGGGGAACCCTAAGCCTAAGGCTCCCCTCCCGGGGGCTCCCTAGGCCTAGGGCTCCCCCCTCCCAGGGGGAACCCTAAGCCTAGGGCTCCCCTCCCGGGGGCTCCCTAGGCCTAGGGCTCCCCCCTCCCAGGGGGAACCCTAAGCCTAGGGCTCCCCAGGGCTGGGGCTCCCTAGGCCTAGGGCTCCCCCCTCCCAGGGGGAACCCTAAGCATAGGGCTCCCCTCCCGGGGGCTCCGTAGGCCTAGGGCTCCCCCCTCCCAGGGGGAAGCCCTAAGCCTAGGGCTCCCCAGGGCTGGGGCTCCCTAGGCCTAGGGATCCCCCCTCCCAGGGGGAAGCCCTAAGCCTAGGGCTCCCCAGGGCTGGGGCTCCCTAGGCCTAGGGCTCCCCCCTCCCAGGGGGAAGCCCTAAGCCTAGGGCTCCCCAGGGCTGGGGCTCCCTAGGCCTAGGGCTCCCCCCTCCCAGGGGGAAGCCCTAAGCCTAGGGCGCCCAGGGCTGGGGCTCCCTAGGCCTAGGGCTCCCCCCTCACAGGGGGAAGCCCTAAGCCTAGGGCTCCCCAGGGCTGGGGCTCCCTAGGTCTAGGGCTCCCCCCTCCCAGGGGGAAGCCCTAATCCTAGGGCTCCCCAGGGCTGGGGCTCCCTAGGCCTAGGGCTCCCCCCTCCCAGGTGGAAGCCCTAAGCCTAGGGCTCCCCAGGGCTGGGGCTCCCTAGGCCTAGGGCTCCCCCCTCCCAGGGGGAAGCCCTAAGCCTAGGGCTCCCCAGGGCTGGGGCTCCGTAGGCCTAGGGCTCCCCCCTCCCAGGGGGAAGCCCTAAGCCTAGGGCTCCCCAGGGCTGGGGCTCCCTAGGCCTAGGGCTCCCCCCTCCCAGGGGGAAGCCCTAAGCCTAGGGCTCCCCATTGCTGGGGCTCCCTAGGCCTAGGGCTCCCCCCTCCCAGGGGGAACCCTAAGCCTAGGGCTCCCCAGGGCTGGGGCTCCCTAGGCCTAGGGCTCCCCCCTCCCAGGGGAACCCTAAGCCTAGGGCTCCCCAGGGCTGGGGCTCCCTAGGCCTAGGGCTCCCCCCTCCCAGGGGGAACCCTAAGCCTAGGGCTCCCCAGGGCTGGGGCTCCCTAGGCCTAGGGCTCCCCCCTCCCAGGGGGAACCCTAAGCCTAGGGCTCCCCAGGGCTGGGGCTCCCTAGGCCTAGGGCTCCCCCCTCCCAGGGGGAACCCTAAGCCTAGGGCTCCCCAGGGCTGGGGCTCCCTAGGCCTAGGGCTCCCCCCTCCCAGGGGGAACCCTAAGCCTAGGGCTCCCCTCCCGGGGGCTCCCTAGGCCTAGGGCTCCCCCCTCCCAGGGGGAACCCTAAGCCTAGGGCTCCCCTCCCGGGGGCTCCCTAGGCCTAGGGCTCCCCCCTCCCAGGGGGAACCCTAAGCCTAGGGCTCCCCAGGGCTGGGGCTCCCTAGGCCTAGGGCTCCCCCCTCCCAGGGGGAACCCTAAGCCTAGGGCTCCCCAGGGCTGGGGCTCCCTAGGCCTAGGGCTCCCCCCTCCCAGGGGGAACCCTAAGCATAGGGCTCCCCTCCCGGGGGCTCCGTAGGCCTAGGGCTCCCCCCTCCCAGGGGGAAGCCCTAAGCCTAGGGCTCCCCAGGGCTGGGGCTCCCTAGGCCTAGGGCTCCCCCCTCCCAGGGGGAAGCCCTAAGCCTAGGGCTCCCCAGGGCTGGGGCTCCCTAGGCCTAGGGCTCCCCCCTCCCAGGGGGAAGCCCTAAGCCTAGGGCTCCCCAGGGCTGGGGCTCCCTAGGCCTAGGGCTCCCCCCTCCCAGGGGGAAGCCCTAAGCCTAGGGCTCCCCAGGGCTGGGGCTCCCTAGGCCTAGGGCTCCCCCCTCTCAGGGGGAAGCCCTAAGCCTAGGGCTCCCCAGGGCTGGGGCTCCCTAGGCCTAGGGCTTCCCCCTCCCAGGGGGAAGCCCTAAGCCTAGGGCTCCCCAGGGCTGGGGCTCCCTAGGCCTATGGCTCCCCCCTCCCAGGGGGAAGCCCTAAGTCTAGGGCTCCCCAGGGCTGGGGCGCCCTAGGCCTAGGGCTCCCCCCTCCCAGGGGGAAGCCCTAAGCCTAGGGCTCCCCAGGGCTGGGGCGCCCTAGGCCTAGGGCTCCACCCTCCCAATGGGAAGCCCTAAGCCTAGGGCTCCCCAGGGCTGGGGCGCCCTAGGCCTAGGGCTCCCCCCTCCCAGGGGGAAGCCCTAAGCCTAGGGCTCCCCTCCCGGGGGCTCCCTAGGCCTAGGGCTCCCCCCTCCCAGGGGGAAGGCCTAAGCCCAGGGCTCCCCGGGGCGGGGGCTCCCTAGGCCTAGGGCTCCCCCCTCCCAGGGGGAACCCTCAGCCTAGGGCTCCCCAGGGCTGGGGCTCCCTAGGCCTAGGGCTCCCCCCTCCCAGGGGGAACCCTCGGCCTAGGGCTCCCCTCCCGGGGGCTCCCTAGGCCTAGGGCTGCCCCCTCCCAGGGGGAACCCTCGGCCTAGGGCTCCCCTCCCGGGGGCTCCCTAGGCCTAGGGCTCTCCCCTCCCAGGGGGAACCCTCGGCCTAGGGCTCCCCTCCCGGGGGCTCCCTAGGCCTAGGGCTCCCCCCTCCCAGGGGGAACCCTCGGCCTAGGGCTCCCCTCCCGGGGGCTCCCTAGGCCTAGGGCTCCCCCCTCCCAGGGGGAACCCTCGGCCTAGGGCTCCCCTCCCGGGGGCTCCCTAGGCCTAGGGCTCCCCCCTCCCAGGGGGAACCCTCGGCCTAGGGCTCCCCTCCCGGGGGCTCCCTAGGCCTAGGGCTCCCCCCTCCCAGGGGGAACCCTCGGCCTAGGGCTCCCCTCCCGGGGGCTCCCTAGGCCTAGGGCTCCCCCCTCCCAGGGGGAACCCTCGGCCTAGGGCTCCCCTCCCGGGGGCTCCCTAGGCCTAGGGCTCCCCCCTCCCAGGGGGAACCCTCGGCCTAGGGCTCCCCTCCCGGGGGCTCCCTAGGCCTAGGGCTCCCCCCTCCCAGGGGGAACCCTCGGCCTAGGGCTCCCCTCCCGGGGGCTCCCTAGGCCTAGGGCTCCCCCCTCCCAGGGGGAACCCTCGGCCTAGGGCTCCCCTCCCGGGGGCTCCCTAGGCCTAGGGCTCCCCCCTCCCAGGGGGAACCCTCGGCCTAGGGCTCCCCTTCTGGGGGCTCCCTAGGCCTAGGGCTCCCCCCTCCCAGGGGGAACCCTCGGCCTAGGGCTCCCCTCCCGGGGGCTCCCTAGGCCTAGGGCTCCCCCCTCCCAGGGGGAACCCTCGGCCTAGGGCTCCCCTCCCGGGGGCTCCCTAGGCCTAGGGCTCCCCCCTCCCAGGGGGAACCCTCGGCCCAGGGCTCCCCTCCCGGGGGCTCCCTAGGCCTAGGGCTCCCCCCTCCCAGGGGAACACTCGGCCTAGGGCTCCCCTCCCGGGGGCTCCCTAGGCCTAGGGCTCCCCCCTCCCAGGGGGAACCATCGGCCTAGGGCTCCCCAGGGCTGGGGCTCCCTAGGCCTAGGGCTCCCCCCTCCCAGGGGGAACCCTCGGCCTAGGGCTCCCCAGGGCTGGGGCTCCCTAGGCCTAGGGCTCCCCCCTCCCAGGGGGGAACCCTCAGCCTAGGGCTCCCCAGGGCTGGGGCTCCCTAGGCCTAGGGCTCCCCCCTCCCAGGGGGGAACCCTCAGCCTAGGGCTCCCCAGGGCTGGGGCTCCCTAGGCCTAGGGCTCCCCCCTCCCAGGGGGGAACCCTCAGCCTAGGGCTCCCCAGGGCTGGGGCTCCCTAGGCCTAGGGCTCCCCCCTCCCAGGGGGGAACCCTCAGCCTAGGGCTCCCCAGGGCTGGGGCTCCCTAGGCCTAGGGCTCCCCCCTCCCAGGGGGGAACCCTCAGCCTAGGGCTCCCCAGGGCTGGGGCTCCCTAGGCCTAGGGCTCCCCCCTCCCAGGGGGGAACCCTCAGCCTAGGGCTCCCCAGGGCTGGGGCTCCCTAGGCCTAGGGCTCCCCCCTCCCAGGGGGGAACCCTCAGCCTAGGGCTCCCCAGGGCTGGGGCTCCCTAGGCCTAGGGCTCCCCCCTCCCAGGGGGGAACCCTCAGCCTAGGGCTCCCCAGGGCTGGGGCTCCCTAGGCCTAGGGCTCCCCCCTCCCAGGGGGGAACCCTCAGCCTAGGGCTCCCCAGGGCTGGGGCTCCCTAGGCCTAGGGCTCCCCCCTCCCAGGGGGGAACCCTCAGCCTAGGGCTCCCCAGGGCTGGGGCTCCCTAGGCCTAGGGCTCCCCCCTCCCAGGGGGGAACCCTCAGCCTAGGGCTCCCCAGGGCTGGGGCTCCCTAGGCCTAGGGCTCCCCCCTCCCAGGGGGGAACCCTCAGCCTAGGGCTCCCCAGGGCTGGGGCTCCCTAGGCCTAGGGCTCCCCCCTCCCAGGGGGGAACCCTCAGCCTAGGGCTCCCCAGGGCTGGGGCTCCCTAGGCCTAGGGCTCCCCCCTCCCAGGGGGGAACCCTCAGCCTAGGGCTCCCCAGGGCTGGGGCTCCCTAGGCCTAGGGCTCCCCCCTCCCAGGGGGGAACCCTCAGCCTAGGGCTCCCCAGGGCTGGGGCTCCCTAGGCCTAGGGCTCCCCCCTCCCAGGGGGGAACCCTCAGCCTAGGGCTCCCCAGGGCTGGGGCTCCCTAGGCCTAGGGCTCCCCCCTCCCAGGGGGGAACCCTCAGCCTAGGGCTCCCCAGGGCTGGGGCTCCCTAGGCCTAGGGCTCCCCCCTCCCAGGGGGGAACCCTCAGCCTAGGGCTCCCCAGGGCTGGGGCTCCCTAGGCCTAGGGCTCCCCCCTCCCAGGGGGGAACCCTCAGCCTAGGGCTTCCCAGGGCTGGGGCTCCCTAGGCCTAGGGCTCCCCCCTCCCAGGGGGGAACCCTCAGCCTAGGGCTCCCCAGGGCTGGGGCTCCTTGGCCTAGGGCTCCCCCCTCCCAGGGGGAACCCTAAGCCTAGGGCTCCCCAGGGCTGGGGCTCCCTAGGCCTAGGGCTCCCCCCTCCCAGGGGGAACCCTAAGCCTAGGGCTCCCCAGGGCTGGGGCTCCCTAGGCCTAGGGCTCCCCCCTCCCAGGGGGAACCCTAAGCCTAGGGCTCCCCAGGGCTGGGGCTCCCTAGGCCTAGGGCTCCCCCCTCCCAGGGGGAACCCTAAGCCTAGGGCTCCCCAGGGCTGGGGCTCCCTAGGCCTAGGGCTCCCCCCTCCCAGGGGGAACCCTAAGCCTAGGGCTCCCCAGGGCTGGGGCTCCCTAGGCCTAGGGCTCCCCCCTCCCAGTGGGAACCCTAAGCCTAGGGCTCCCCAGGGCTGCGGCTCCCTAGGCCTAGGGCTCCCCCCTCCCGGGGGAACCCTAAGCCTAGGGCTCCCCTCCCGTGGGCTCCCTAGGCCTAGGGCTCCCCCCTCCCAGGGGGAACCCTAAGCCTAGGGCTCCCCAGGGCTGGGGCTCCCTAGGCCTAGGGCTCCCCCCTCCCAGGGGGAACCCTAAGCCTAAGGCTCCCCTCCCGGGGGCTCCCTAGGCCTAGGGCTCCCCCCTCCCAGGGGGAACCCTAAGCCTAGGGCTCCCCTCCCGGGGGCTCCCTAGGCCTAGGGCTCCCCCCTCCCAGGGGGAACCCTAAGCCTAGGGCTCCCCAGGGCTGGGGCTCCCTAGGCCTAGGGCTCGCCCCTCCCAGGGGGAACCCTAAGCATAGGGCTCCCCTCCCGGGGGTTCCGTAGGCCTAGGGCTCCCCCCTCCCAGGGGGAAGCCCTAAGCCTAGGGCTCCCCAGGGCTGGGGCTCCCTAGGCCTAGGGCTCCCCCCTCCCAGGGGGAAGCCCTAAGCCTAGGGCTCCCCAGGGCTGGGGCTCCCTAGGCCTAGGGCTCCCCCCTCCCAGGGGGAAGCCCTAAGCCTAGGGCTCCCCAGGGCTGGGGCTCCCTAGGCCTAGGGCTCCCCCCTCCCAGGGGGAAGCCCTAAGCCTAGGGCTCCCCAGGGCTGGGGCTCCCTAGGCCTAGGGCTCCCCCCTCCCAGGGGGAAGCCCTAAGCCTAGGGCTCCCCAGGGCTGGGGCTCCCTAGGTCTAGGGCTCCCCCCTCCCAGGGGGAAGCCCTAAGCCTAGGGCTCCCCAGGGCTGGGGCTCCCTAGGCCTAGGGCTCCCCCCTCCCAGGGGGAAGCCCTAAGCCTAGGGCTCCCCAGGGCTGGGGCTCCCTAGGCCTAGGGCTCCCCCCTCCCAGGGGGAAGCCCTAAGCCTAGGGCTCCCCAGGGCTGGGGCTCCGTAGGCCTAGGGCTCCCCCCTCCCAGGGGGAAGCCCTAAGCCTAGGGCTCCCCAGGGCTGGGGCTCCCTAGGCCTAGGGCTCCCCCTCCCAGGGGGAAGCCCTAAGCCTAGGGCTCCCCAGGGCTGGGGCTCCCTAGGCCTAGGGCTCCCCCCTCCCAGGGGGAACCCTAAGACTAGGGCTCCCCAGGGCTGGGGCTCCCTAGGCCTAGGGCTCCCCCCTCCCAGGGGAACCCTAAGCCTAGGGCTCCCCAGGGCTGGGGCTCCCTAGGCCTAGGGCTCCCCCCTCCCAGGGGGAACCCTAAGCCTAGGGCTCCCCAGGGCTGGGGCTCCCTAGGCCTAGGGCTCCCCCCTCCCAGGGGGAACCCTAAGCCTAGGGCTCCCCAGGGCTGGGGCTCCCTAGGCCTAGGGCTCCCCCCTCCCAGGGGGAACCCTAAGCCTAGGGCTCCCCAGGGCTGGGGCTCCCTAGGCCTAGGGCTCCCCCCTCCCAGGGGGAACCCTAAGCCTAGGGCTCCCCAGGGCTGGGGCTCCCTAGGCCTAGGGCTCCCCACTCCCAGGGGGAACCCTAAGCCTAGGGCTCCCGTCCCGGTGGCTCCCTAGGCCTAGGGCTCCCCCCTCCCAGGGGGAACCCTAAGCCTAGGGCTCCCCTCCCGGGGGCTCCCTAGGCCTAGGGCTCCCCCCTCCCAGGGGGAACCCTAAGCCTAGGGCTCCCCAGGGCTGGGGCTCCCTAGGCCTAGGGCTCCCCCCTCCCAGGGGGAACCCTAAGCCTAGGGCTCCCCAGGGCTGGGGCTCCCTAGGCCTAGGGCTCCCCCCTCCCAGGGGGAACCCTAAGCATAGGGCTCCCCTCCCGGGGGCTCCGTAGGCCTAGGGCTCCCCCCTCCCAGGGGGAAGCCCTAAGCCTAGGGCTCCCCAGGGCTGGGGCTCCCTAGGCCTAGGGCTCCCCCCTCCCAGGGGGAAGCCCTAAGCCTAGGGCTCCCCAGGGCTGGGGCTCCGTAGGCCTAGGGCTCCCCCCTCCCAGGGGGAAGCCCTAAGCCTAGGGCTCCCCAGGGCTGGGGCTCCCTAGGCCTAGGGCTCCCCCCTCCCAGGGGGAAGCCCTAAGCCTAGGGCTCCCCAGGGCTGGGGCTCCCTAGGCCTAGGGATTCCCCCTCCCAGGGGGAAGCCCTAAGCCTAGGGCTCCCCAGGGCTGGGGCTCCCTAGGCCTAGGGCACCCCCCTCCCAGGGGGAAGCCCTAAGCCTAGGGCTCCCCAGGGCTGGGGCTCCCTAGGCCTAGGGCTCCCCCCTCCCAGGGGGAAGCCCTAAGCCTAGGGCTCCCCAGGGCTGGGGCTCCCTAGGCCTAGGGCTCCCCCCTCCCAGGGGGAAGCCCTAAGCCTAGGGCTCCCCAGGGCTGGGGCTCCCTAGGCCTAGGGCTTCCCCCTCCCAGGGGGAAGCCCTAAGCCTAGGGCTCCCCAGGGCTGGGGCTCCCTAGGCCTAGGGCTCCCCCCTCCCAGGGGGAAGCCCTAAGCCTAGGGCTCCCCAGGGCTGGGGCGCCCTAGGCCTAGGGCTCCCCCCTCCCAGGGGGAAGCCCTAAGCCTAGGGCTCCCCAGGGCTGGGGCGCCCTAGGCCTAGGGCTCCCCCCTCCCAATGGGAAGCCCTAAGCCTAGGGCTCCCCAGGGCTGGGGCGCCCTAGGCCTAGGGCTCCCCCCTCCCAGGGGGAAGCCCTAAGCCTAGGGCTCCCCTCCCGGGGGCTCCCTAGGCCTAGGGCTCCCCCCTCACAGGGGGAAGGCCTAAGCCCAGGGCTCCCCGGGGCGGGGGCTCCCTAGGCCTAGGGCTCCCCCCTCCCAGGGGGAACCCTCAGCCTAGGGCTCCCCAGGGCTGGGGCTCCCTAGGCCTAGGGCTCCCCCCTCCCAGGGGGAACCCTCGGCCTAGGGCTCCCCTCCCGGGGGCTCCCTAGGCCTAGGGCTGCCCCCTCCCAGGGGGAACCCTCGGCCTAGGGCTCCCCTCCCGGGGGCTCCCTAGGCCTAGGGCTCCCCCCTCCCAGGGGGAACCCTCGGCCTAGGGCTCCCCTCCCGGGGGCTCCCTAGGCCTAGGGCTCCCCCCTCCAGGGGGAACCCTCGGCCTAGGGCTCCCCTCCCGGGGGCTCCCTAGGCCTAGGGCTCCCCCCTCCCAGGGGGAACCCTCGGCCTAGGGCTCCCCTCCCTGGGGCTCCCTAGGCCTAGGGCTCCCCCCTCCCAGGGGGAACCCTCGGCCTAGGGCTCCCCTCCCGGGGGCTCCCTAGGCCTAGGGCTCCCCCCTCCCAGGGGGAACCCTCGGCCTAGGGCTCCCCTCCCGGGGGCTCCCTAGGCCTAGGGCTCCCCCCTCCCAGGGGGAACCCTCGGCCTAGGGCTCCCCTCCCGGGGGCTCCCTAGGCCTAGGGCTCCCCCCTCCCAGGGGGAACCCTCGGCCTAGGGCTCCCCTCCCGGGGGCTCCCTAGCCCTAGGGCTCCCCCCTCCCAGGGGGAACCCTCGGCCTAGGGCTCCCCTCCCGGGGGCTCCCTAGCCCTAGGGCTCCCCCCTCCCAGGGGGAACCCTCGGCCTAGGGCTCCCCTCCCGGGGGCTCCCTAGGCCTAGGGCTCCCCCCTCCCAGGGGGAACCCTCGGCCTAGGGCTCCCCTCCCGGGGGCTCCCTAGGCCTAGGGCTCCCCCCTCCCAGGGGGAACCCTCGGCCCAGGGCTCCCCTCCCGGGGGCTCCCTAGGCCTAGGGCTCCCCCCTCCCAGGGGGAACCATCGGCCTAGGGCTCCCCTCCCGGGGGCTCCCTAGGCCTAGGGCTCCCCCCTCCCAGGGGGAACCCTCGGCCTAGGGCTCCCCAGGGCTGGGGCTCCCTAGGCCTAGGGCTCCCCCCTCCCAGGGGGAACCCTCGGCCTAGGGCTCCCCAGGGCTGGGGCTCCCTAGGCCTAGGGCTCCCCCCTCCCAGGGGGGAACCCTCGGCCTAGGGCTCCCCAGGGCTGGGGCTCCCTAGGCCTAGGGCTCCCCCCTCCCAGGGGGGAACCCTCGGCCTAGGGCTCCCCAGGGCTGGGGCTCCCTAGGCCTAGGGCTCCCCCCTCCCAGGGGGGAACCCTCGGCCTAGGGCTCCCCAGGGCTGGGGCTCCCTAGGCCTAGGGCTCCCCCCTCCCAGGGGGGAACCCTCAGCCTAGGGCTCCCCAGGGCTGGGGCTCCCTAGGCCTAGGGCTCCCCCCTCCCAGGGGGGAACCCTCAGCCTAGGGCTCCCCAGGGCTGGGGCTCCCTAGGCCTAGGGCTCCCCCCTCCCAGGGGGGAACCCTCAGCCTAGGGCTCCCCAGGGCTGGGGCTCCCTAGGCCTAGGGCTCCCCCCTCCCAGGGGGGAACCCTCAGCCTAGGGCTCCCCAGGGCTGGGGCTCCCTAGGCCTAGGGCTCCCCCCTCCCAGGGGGGAACCCTCAGCCTAGGGCTCCCCAGGGCTGGGGCTCCCTAGGCCTAGGGCTCCCCCCTCCCAGGGGGGAACCCTCAGCCTAGGGCTCCCCAGGGCTGGGGCTCCCTAGGCCTAGGGCTCCCCCCTCCCAGGGGGGAACCCTCGGCCTAGGGCTCCCCAGGGCTGGGGCTCCCTAGGCCTAGGGCTCCTCCCTCCCAGGGGGGAACCCTCGGCCTAGGGCTCCCCAGGGCTGGGGCTCCCTAGGCCTAGGGCTCCCCCCTCCCAGGGGGGAACCCTCGGCCTAGGGCTCCCCAGGGCTGGGGCTCCCTAGGCCTAGGGCTCCCCCCTCCCAGGGGGGAACCCTCGGCCTAGGGCTCCCCAGGGCTGGGGCTCCCTAGGCCTAGGGCTCCCCCCTCCCAGGGGGGAACCCTCGGCCTAGGGCTCCCCAGGGCTGGGGCTCCCTAGGCCTAGGGCTCCCCCCTCCCAGGGGGGAACCCTCGGCCTAGGGCTCCCCAGGGCTGGGGCTCCCTAGGCCTAGGGCTCCCCCCTCCCAGGGGGGAACCCTCGGCCTAAGGCTCCCCAGGGCTGGGGCTCCCTAGGCCTAGGGCTCCCCCCTCCCAGGGGGGAACCCTCGGCCTAGGGCTCCCCAGGGCTGGGGCTCCCTAGGCCTAGGGCTCCCCCCTCCCAGGGGGAACCCTCGGCCTAGGGCTCCCCTCCCGGGGGCTCCCTAGGCCTAGGGCTCCCCCCTCCCAGGGGGAACCCTCGGCCCAGGGCTCCCCTCCCGGGGGCTCCCTAGGCCTAGGGCTCCCCCCTCCCAGGGGGAACCCTCGGCCCAGGGCTCCCCTCCCGGGGGCTCCCTAGGCCTAGGGCTCCCCCCTCCCAGGGGGAACCCTCGGCCTAGGGCTCCCCTCCCGGGGGCTCCCTAGGCCTAGGGCTCCCCCCTCCCAGGGGGAACCCTCGGCCTAGGGCTCCCCAGGGCTGGGGCTCCCTAGGCCTAGGGCTCCCCCCTCCCAGGGGGGAACCCTCGGCCTAGGGCTCCCCAGGGCTGGGGCTCCCTAGGCCTAGGGCTCCCCCCTCCCAGGGGGGAACCCTCGGCCTAGGGCTCCCCAGGGCTGGGGCTCCCTAGGCCTAGGGCTCCCCCCTCCCAGGGGGGAACCCTCGGCCTAGGGCTCCCCAGGGCTGGGGCTCCCTAGGCCTAGGGCTCCCCCCTCCCAGGGGGGAACCCTCGGCCTAGGGCTCCCCAGGGCTGGGGCTCCCTAGGCCTAGGGCTCCCCCCTCCCAGGGGGGAACCCTCGGCCTAGGGCTCCCCAGGGCTGGGGCTCCCTAGGCCTAGGGCTCCCCCCTCCCAGGGGGGAACCCTCGGCCTAGGGCTCCCCAGGGCTGGGGCTCCCTAGGCCTAGGGCTCCCCCCTCCCAGGGGGGAACCCTCGGCCTAGGGCTCCCCAGGGCTGGGGCTCCCTAGGCCTAGGGCTCCCCCCTCCCAGGGGGGAACCCTCGGCCTAGGGCTCCCCAGGGCTGGGGCTCCCTAGGCCTAGGGCTCCCCCCTCCCAGGGGGGAACCCTCGGCCTTGGGCTCCCCAGGGCTGGGGCTCCCTAGGCCTAGGGCTCCCCCCTCCCAGGGGGGAACCCTCGGCCTTGGGCTCCCCAGGGCTGGGGCTCCCTAGGCCTAGGGCTCCCCCCTCCCAGGGGGGAACCCTCGGCCTTGGGCTCCCCAGGGCTGGGGCTCCCTAGGCCTAGGGCTCCCCCCTCCCAGGGGGGAACCCTCGGCCTTGGGCTCCCCAGGGCTGGGGCTCCCTAGGCCTAGGGCTCCCCCCTCCCAGGGGGGAACCCTCGGCCTAGGGCTCCCCAGGGCTGGGGCTCCCTAGGCCTAGGGCTCCCCCCTCCCAGGGGGGAACCCTCGGCCTAGGGCTCCCCAGGGCTGGGGCTCCCTAGGCCTAGGGCTCCCCCCTCCCAGGGGGGAACCCTCGGCCTAGGGCTCCCCAGGGCTGGGGCTCCCTAGGCCTAGGGCTCCCCCCTCCCAGGGGGGAACCCTCGGCCTAGGGCTCCCCAGGGCTGGGGCTCCCTAGGCCTAGGGCTCCCCCCTCCCAGGGGGGAACCCTCGGCCTAGGGCTCCCCAGGGCTGGGGCTCCCTAGGCCTAGGGCTCCCCCCTCCCAGGGGGGAACCCTCAGCCTAGGGCTCCCCAGGGCTGGGGCTCCCTAGGCCTAGGGCTCCCCCCTCCCAGGGGGGAACCCTCAGCCTAGGGCTCCCCAGGGCTGGGGCTCCCTAGGCCTAGGGCTCCCCCCTCCCAGGGGGGAACCCTCAGCCTAGGGCTCCCCAGGGCTGGGGCTCCCTAGGCCTAGGGCTCCCCCCTCCCAGGGGGGAACCCTCAGCCTAGGGCTCCCCAGGGCTGGGGCTCCCTAGGCCTAGGGCTCCCCCCTCCCAGGGGGGAACCCTCAGCCTAGGGCTCCCCAGGGCTGGGGCTCCCTAGGCCTAGGGCTCCCCCCTCCCAGGGGGGAACCCTCAGCCTAGGGCTCCCCAGGGCTGGGGCTCCCTAGGCCTAGGGCTCCCCCCTCCCAGGGGGGAACCCTCAGCCTAGGGCTCCCCAGGGCTGGGGCTCCCTAGGCCGAGGGCTCCCCCCTCCCAGGGGGGAACCCTCCGCCTAGGGCTCCCCAGGGCTGGGGCTCCCTAGGCCGAGGGCTCCCCCCTCCCAGGGGGGAACCCTCAGCCTAGGGCTCCCCAGGGCTGGGGCTCCCTAGGCCGAGGGCTCCCCCCTCCCAGGGGGGAACCCTCCGCCTAGGGCTCCCCAGGGCTGGGGCTCCCTAGGCCGAGGGCTCCCCCCTCCCAGGGGGGAACCCTCCGCCTAGGGCTCCCCAGGGCTGGGGCTCCCTAGGCCGAGGGCTCCCCCCTCCCAGGGGGGAATCCCTCAGCCTAGGGCTCCCCAGGGCTGGGGCTCCCTAGGCCGAGGGCTCCCCCCTCCCAGGGGGGAACCCTCAGCCTAGGGCTCCCCAGGGCTGGGGCTCCCTAGGCCGAGGGCTCCCCCCTCCCAG
This sequence comes from Tenrec ecaudatus, assembly GCF_050624435.1. NCBI lineage: Eukaryota > Metazoa > Chordata > Mammalia > Afrosoricida > Tenrecidae > Tenrec > Tenrec ecaudatus. Next base: position 71,223 of record NW_027459207.1, on the reverse strand, counting down.
GGGGGAACCCTCAGCCTAGGGCTCCCCAGGGCTGGGGCTCCCTAGGCCGAGGGCTCCCCCCTCCCAGGGGGGAACCCTCAGCCTAGGGCTCCCCAGGGCTGGGGCTCCCTAGGCCGAGGGCTCCCCCCTCCCAGGGGGGAACCCTCAGCCTAGGGCTCCCCAGGGCTGGGGCTCCCTAGGCCGAGGGCTCCCCCCTCCCAGGGGGGAACCCTCAGCCTAGGGCTCCCCAGGGCTGGGGCTCCCTAGGCCGAGGGCTCCCCCCTCCCAGGGGGGAACCCTCAGCCTAGGGCTCCCCAGGGCTGGGGCTCCCTAGGCCGAGGGCTCCCCCCTCCCAGGGGGGAACCCTCAGCCTAGGGCTCCCCAGGGCTGGGGCTCCCTAGGCCGAGGGCTCCCCCCTCCCAGGGGGGAACCCTCAGCCTAGGGCTCCCCAAGGCTGGGGCTCCCTAGGCCGAGGGCTCCCCCCTCCCAGGGGGGAACCCTCAGCCTAGGGCTCCCCAGGGCTGGGGCTCCCTAGGCCGAGGGCTCCCCCCTCCCAGGGGGGAACCCTCAGCCTAGGGCTCCCCAGGGCTGGGGCTCCCTAGGCCGAGGGCTCCCCCCGCCCAGGGGGGAACCCTCAGCCTAGGGCTCCCCAGGGCTGGGGCTCCCTAGGCCGAGGGCTCCCCCCTCCCAGGGGGGAACCCTCAGCCTAGGGCTCCCCAGGGCTGGGGCTCCCTAGGCCGAGGGCTCCCCCCTCCCAGGGGGGAACCCTCAGCCTAGGGCTCCCCAGGGCTGGGGCTCCCTAGGCCTAGGGCTCCCCCCTCCCAGGGGGGAACCCTCAGCCTAGGGCTCCCCTCCCGGGGGCTCCCTAGGCCTAGGGCTCCCCCCTCCCAGGGGGAACCCTCAGCCTAGGGCTCCCCTCCCGGGGGCTCCCTAGGCCTAGGGCTCCCCCCTCCCAGGGGGAACCCTCAGCCTAGGGCTCCCTTCCCGGGGGCTCCCTCAGCCTAGGGCTCCCCTCCCGGGGGCTCCCTAGGCCTAGGGCTCCCCCCTCCCAGGGGGAACCCTCAGCCTAGGGCTCCCCTCCCGGGGGCTCCCTAGGCCTAGGGCTCCCCCCTCCCAGGGGGAACCCTCAGCCTAGGGCTCACCTCCCGGGGGCTCCCTAGGCCTAGGGCTCCCCCCTCCCAGGAGGAACCCTCAGCCTAGGGCTGCCCAGGGCTGGGGCTCCCTAGGCCTAGGGCTCCCCCCTCCCAGGGGGAACCCTCAGCCTAGGGCTCCCCAGGGCTGGGGCTCCCTAGGCCTAGGGCTCCCCCCTCCCAGGGGGAACCCTCAGCCTAGGGCTCCCCAGGGCTGGGGCTCCCTAGGCCTAGGGCTCCCCCCTCCCAGGGGGAACCCTCAGCCTAGGGCTCCCCAGGGCTGGGGCTCCCTAGGCCTAGGGCTCCCCCCTCCCAGGGGGAACCCTCAGCCTAGGGCTCCCCAGGGCTGGGGCTCCCTAGGCCTAGGGCTCCCCCCTCCCAGGGGGAACCCTCAGCCTAGGGCTCCCCAGGGCTGGGGCTCCCTAGGCCTAGGGCTCCCCCCTCCCAGGGGGAACCCTCAGCCTAGGGCTCCCCAGGGCTGGGGCTCCCTAGGCCTAGGGCTCCCCCTCCCAGGGGGAACCCTCAGCCTAGGGCTCCCCAGGGCTGGGGCTCCCTAGGCCTAGGGCTCCCCCCTCCCAGGGGGAACCCTCAGCCTAGGGCTCCCCAGGGCTGGGGCTCCCTAGGCCTAGGGCTCCCCCCTCCCAGGGGGAACCCTCAGCCTAGGGCTCCCCAGGGCTGGGGCTCCCTAGGCCTAGGGCTCCCCCCTCCCAGGGGGAAACCCTCAGCCTAGGGCTCCCCAGGGCTGGGGCTCCCTAGGCCTAGGGCTCCCCCCTCCCAGGGGGAACCCTCAGCCTAGGGCTCCCCAGGGCTGGGGCTCCCTAGGCCTAGGGCTCCCCCCTCCCAGGGGGAACCCTCAGCCTAGGGCTCCCCAGGGCTGGGGCTCCCTAGGCCTAGGGCTCCCCCCTCCCAGGGGGAACCCTCAGCCTAGGGCTCCCCAGGGCTGGGGCTCCCTAGGCCTAGGGCTCCCCCCTCCCAGGGGGAACCCTCAGCCTAGGGCTCCCCAGGGCTGGGGCTCCCTAGGCCTAGGGCTCCCCCCTCCCAGGGGGAACCCTCAGCCTAGGGCTCCCCAGGGCTGGGAATCCCTAGGCCTAGGGCTTCCCCCCTCCCAGGGGGAACCCTCAGCCTAGGGCTCCCCAGGGCTGGGGCTCCCTAGGCCTAGGGCTCCCCCCTCCCAGGGGGAACCCTCAGCCTAGGGCTCCCCAGGGCTGGGGCTCCCTAGGCCTAGGGCTCCCCCCTCCCAGGGGGAACCCTCAGCCTAGGGCTCCCCAGGGCTGGGGCTCCCTAGGCCTAGGGCTCCCCCCTCCCAGGGGGAACCCTCAGCCTAGGGCTCCCCAGGGCTGGGGCTCCCTAGGCCTAGGGCTCCCCCCTCCCAGGGGGAACCCTCAGCCTAGGGCTCCCCAGGGCTGGGGCTCCCTAGGCCTAGGGCTCCCGCCTCCCAGGGGGAACCCTCAGCCTAGGGCTCCCCAGGGCTGGGGCTCCCTAGGCCTTGGGCTCCCCCCTCCCAGGGGGAACCCTCAGCCTAGGGCTCCCCAGGGCTGGGGCTCCCTAGGCCTAGGGCTCCCCCCTCCCAGGGGGAACACTCAGCCTAGGGCTCCCCTCCCGGGGGCTCCCTAGTCCTAGGGCTCCCCCCTCCCAGGGGGAACCCTCAGCCTAGGGCTCCCCTCCCGGGGGCTCCCTAGGCCTAGGGCTCCCCCCTCCCAGGGGGAACCCTCAGCCTAGGGCTCCCCTCCCGGGGGCTCCCTAGGCCTAGGGCTCCCCCCTCCCAGGGGGAACCCTCAGCCTAGGGCTCCCCCCTCCCAGGGGGAACCCTCCGCCTAGGGCTCCCCTCCCGGGGGCTCCCTAGGCCTATGGCTCCCCCCTCCCAGGGGGGAACCCTCAGCCTAGGGCTCCCCAGGGCTGGGGCTCCCTAGGCCGAGGGCTCCCCCCTCCCAGGGGGGAACCCTCAGCCTAGGGCTCCCCAGGGCTGGGGCTCCCTAGGCCGAGGGCTCCCCCCTCCCAGGGGGGAACCCTCAGCCTAGGGCTCCCCAGGGCTGGGGCTCCCTAGGCCGAGGGCTCCCCCCTCCCAGGGGGGAACCCTCAGCCTAGGGCTCCCCAGGGCTGGGGCTCCCTAGGCCTAGGGCTCCCCCCTCCCAGGGGGGAACCCTCAGCCTAGGGCTCCCCAGGGCTGGGGCTCCCTAGGCCTAGGGCTCCCCCCTCCCAGGGGGGAACCCTCAGCCTAGGGCTCCCCTCCCGGGGGCTCCCTAGGCCTAGGGCTCCCCCCTCCCAGGGGGAACCCTCAGCCTAGGGCTACCCTCCCGGGGGCTCCCTAGGCCTAGGGCTCCCCCCTCCCAGGGGGAACCCTCAGCCTAGGGCTCCCCTCCCGGGGGCTCCCTCAGCCTAGGGCTCCCCTCCCGGGGGCTCCCTAGGCCTAGGGCTCCCCCCTCCCAGGGGGAACCCTCAGCCTAGGGCTCCCCTCCCGGGGGCTCCCTAGGCCTAGGGCTCCCCCCTCCCAGGGGGAACCCTCAGCCTAGGGCTCCCCTCCCGGGGGCTCCCTAGGCCTAGGGCTCCCCCCTCCCAGGAGGAACCCTCAGCCTAGGGCTCCCCAGGGCTGGGGCTCCCTAGGCCTAGGGCTCCCCCCTCCCAGGGGGAACCCTCAGCCTAGGGCTCCCCAGGGCTGGGGCTCCCTAGGCCTAGGGCTCCCCCCTCCCAGGGGGAACCCTCAGCCTAGGGCTCCCCAGGGCTGGGGCTCCCTAGGCCTAGGGCTCCCCCCTCCCAGGGGGAACCCTCAGCCTAGGGCTCCCCAGGGCTGGGGCTCCCTAGGCCTAGGGCTCCCCCCTCCCAGGGGGAACCCTCAGCCTAGGGCTCCCCAGGGCTGGGGCTCCCTAGGCCTAGGGCTCCCCCCTCCCAGGGGGAACCCTCAGCCTAGGGCTCCCCAGGGCTGGGGCTCCCTAGGCCTAGGGCTCCCCCCTCCCAGGGGGAACCCTCAGCCTAGGGCTCCCCAGGGCTGGGGCTCCCTAGGCCTAGGGCTCCCCCCTCCCAGGGGGAACCCTCAGCCTAGGGCTCCCCAGGGCTGGGGCTCCCTAGGCCTAGGGCTCCCCCCTCCCAGGGGGAACCCTCAGCCTAGGGCTCCCCAGGGCTGGGGCTCCCTAGGCCTAGGGCTCCCCCTCCCCCAGGGGGAACCCTCAGGCTAGGGCTCCCCAGGGCTGGGGCTCCCTAGGCCTAGGGCTCCCCCCTCCCAGGGGGAACCCTCAGCCTAGGGCTCCCCAGGGCTGGGGCTCCCTAGGCCTAGGGCTCCCCCCTCCCAGGGGGAACCCTCAGCCTAGGGCTCCCCAGGGCTGGGAATCCCTAGGCCTAGGGCTCCCCCCTCCCAGGGGGAACCCTCAGCCTAGGGCTCCCCAGGGCTGGGGCTCCCTAGGCCTAGGGCTCCCCCCTCCCAGGGGGAACCCTCAGCCTAGGGCTCCCCAGGGCTGGGGCTCTCTAGGCCTAGGGCTCCCCCCTCCCAGGGGGAACCCCCAGCCTAGGGCTCCCCAGGGCTGGGGCTCCCTAGGCCTAGGGCTCCCCCCTCCCAGGGGGAACCCTCAGCCTAGGGCTCCCCAGGGCTGGGGCTCCCTAGGCCTAGGGCTCCCCCCTCCCAGGGGGAACCCTCAGCCTAGGGCTCCCCAGGGCTGGGGCTCCCTAGGCCTAGGGCTCCCCCCTCCCAGGGGGAACCCTCAGCCTAGGGCTCCCCAGGGCTGGGGCTCCCTAGGCCTAGGGCTCCCCCCTCCCAGGGGGAACCCTCAGCCTAGGGCTCCCCAGGGCTGGGGCTCCCTAGGCCTAGGGCTCCCCCCTCCCAGGGGGAACCCTCAGCCTAGGGCTCCCCAGGGCTGGGGCTCCCTAGGCCTAGGGCTCCCCCCTCCCAGGGGGAACCCTCAGCCTAGGGCTCCCCTCCCGGGGGCTCCCTAGTCCTAGGGCTCCCCCCTCCCAGGGGGAACCCTCAGCCTAGGGCTCCCCTCCCGGGGGCTCCCTAGGCCTAGGGCTCCCCCCTCCCAGGGGGAACCCTCAGCCTAGGGCTCCACTCCCGGGGGCTCCCTAGGCCTAGGGCTCCCCCCTCCCAGGGGGAACCCTCAGCCTAGGGCTCCCCCCTCCCAGGGGGAACCCTCCGCCTAGGGCTCCCCTCCCGGGGGCTCCCTAGGCCTATGGCTCCCCCCTCCCAGGGGGAACCCTCAGCCTAGGGCTCCCCAGGAGTGGGGCTCCCTAGGCCTAGGGCTCCCCCCTCCCATGGGAAACCCTCAGCCTAGGGCTCCCCAGGGCTGGGGCTCCCTAGGCCTAGGGCTCCCCCCTCCCAGGGGGAACCCTCAGCCTAGGGCGCCCCAGGGCTGGGGCTCCCTAGGCCTAGGGCTCCCCCCTCCCAGGGGGAACCCTCAGCCTAGGGCTCCCCAGGGCTGGGGCTCCCTAGGCCTAGGGCTCCCCCCTCCCAGGGGGAACCCTCAGCCTAGGGCTCCCCAGGGCTGGGGCTCCCTAGGCCTAGGGCTCCCCCCTCCAAGGGGGAACCCTCAGCCTAGGGCTCCCCAGGGCTGTGGCTCCCTAGGCCTAGGGCTCCCCCCTCCCAGGGGGAACCGTCAGCCTAGGGCTCCCCAGGGCTGGGGCTCCCTAGGCCTAGGCCTCCCCCCCTCCCAGGGGGAACCCTCAGCCTAGGGCTCCCCAGGGCTGGGGCTCCCTAGGCCTAGGGCTCCCCCCTCCCAGGGGGAACCCACAGCCTAGGGCTCCCCAGGGCTGGGGCTCCCTAGGCCTAGGGCTCCCCCCTCCCAGGGGGAACCCTCAGCCTAGGGCTCCCCAGGGCTGGGGCTCCCTAGGCCTAGGGCTCCCCCCTCCCAGGGGGAACCCTCAACCTAGGGCTCCCCAGGGCTGGGGCTCCCTAGGCCTAGGGCTCCCCCCTCCCAGGGGGAACCCTAAGCCTAGGGCTCCCCAGGGCTGGGGCTCCCTAGGCCTAGGGCTCCCCCCTCCCAGGGGGAACCCTCAGCCAAGGGCTCCCCAGGGCTGGGGCTCCCTAGGCCTAGGGCTCCCCCCTCCCAGGGGGAACCCTCAGCCTAGGGCTCCCCAGGGCTGGGGCTCCCTAGGCCTAGGGCTCCCCCCTCCCAGCGGGAACCCTCAGCCTAGGGCTCCCCAGGGCTGGGGCTCCCTAGGCCTAGGGCTCCCCCCTCCCAGGGGGAACCCTCAGCCTAGGGCTCCCCAGGGCTGGGGCTCCCTAGGCCTAGGGCTCCCCCCTCCCAGGGGGAACCCTCAGCCTAGGGCTCCCCAGGGCTGGGGCTCCCTAGGCCTAGGGCTCCCCCCTCCCAGGGGGAACCCTCAGCCTAGGGCTCCCCAGGGCTGGGGCTCCCTAGGCCTAGGGCTCCCCCCTCCCAGGGGGAACCCTCAGCCTAGGGCTCCCCAGGGCTGGGGCTCCCTAGGCCTAGGGCTCCCCCCTCCCAGGGGGAACCCTCAGCCTAGGGCTCCCCTCCCGGGGGCTCCCTAGGCCTAGGGCTCCCCCCTCCCAGGGGGAACCCTCAGCCTAGGGCTCCCCAGGGCTGGGGCTCCCTAGGCCTAGGGCTCCCCCTTCCCAGGGGGAACCCTCGGCCTAGGGCTCCCCTCCCGGGGGCTCCCTAGGCCTAGGGCTCCCCCCTCCCAGGGGGAACCCTCGGCCTAGGGCTCCCCTCCCGGGGGCTCCCTAGGCCTAGGGCTCCCCCCTCCCAGGGGGAACCCTCGGCCTAGGGCTCCCCTCCCGGGGGCTCCCTAGGCCTAGGGCTCCCCCCTCCCAGGGGGAACCCTCGGCCTAGGGCTCCCCTCCCGGGGGCGCCCTAGGCCTAGGGCTCCCCCCTCCCAGGGGGGAACCCTAAGCCTAGGGCTCCCCAGGGCTGGGGCTCCCTAGGCCTAGGGCTCCCCCCTCCCAGGGGGGAACCCTAAGCCTAGGGCTCCCCAGGGCTGGGGCTCCCTAGGCCTAGGGCTCCCCCCTCACAGGGGGGAACCCTAAGCCTAGGGCTCCCCAGGGCTGGGGCTCCCTAGGCCTAGGGCTCCCCCCTCACAGGGGGGAACCCTAAGCCTAGGGCTCCCCAGGGCTGGGGCTCCCTAGGCCTAGGGCTCCCCCCTCCCAGGGGGAAACCCTAAGCCTAGGGCTCCCCAGGGCTGGGGCTCCCTAGGCCTAGGGCTCCCCCCTCCCAGGGGGGAACCCTAAGCCTAGGGCTCCCCAGGGCTGGGGCTCCCTAGGCCTAGGGCTCCCCCCTCCCAGGGGGGAACCCTAAGCCTAGGGCTCCCCAGGGCTGGGGCTCCCTAGGCCTAGGGCTCCCCCCTCCCAGGGGGGAACCCTAAGCCTAGGGCTCCCCAGGGCTGGGGCTCCCTAGGCCTAGGCCTCCCCCCTCCCAGGGGGGAACCCTAAGCCTAGGGCTCCCCAGGGCTGGGGCTCCCTAGGCCTAGGGGTCCCCCCTCCCAGGGGGGGAACCCTAAGCCTAGGGCTCCCCAGGCCTGGGGCTCCCTAGGCCTAGGGGTCCCACCTCCCAGAGGGGAACCCTAAGCCTAGGGCTCCCCAGGGCTGGGGCTCCCTAGGCCTAGGGCTCCCCCCTCCCAGGGGGGAACCCTAAGCCTAGGGCTCCCCAGGGCTGGGGCTCCCTAGGCCTAGGGCTCCCCCCTCCCAGGGGGGAACCCTAAGCCTAGGGCTCCCCAGGGCTGGGGCTCCCTAGGCCTAGGGCTCCCCCCTCCCAGGGGGGAACCCTAAGCCTAGGGCTCCCCAGGGCTGGGGCTCCCTAGGCCTAGGGCTCCCCCCTCCCAGGGGGGAACCCTAAGCCTAGGGCTCCCCAGGGCTGGGGCTCCCTAGGCCTAGGGCTCCCCCCTCCCAGGGGGGAACCCTCAGCCTAGGGCTCCCCAGGGCTGGGGCTCCCTAGGCCTAGGGCTCCCCCCTCCCAGGGGGAACCCACAGCCTAGGGCTCCCCAGGGCTGGGGCTCCCTAGGCCTAGGGCTCCCCCCTCCCAGGGGGAACCCTCAGCCTAGGGCTCCCCAGGGCTGGGGCTCCCTAGGCCTAGGGCTCCCCCCTCCCAGGGGGAACCCTCAACCTAGGGCTCCCCAGGGCTGGGGCTCCCTAGGCCTAGGGCTCCCCCCTCCCAGGGGGAACCCTAAGCCTAGGGCTCCCCAGGGCTGGGGCTCCCTAGGCCTAGGGCTCCCCCCTCCCAGGGGGAACCCTCAGCCAAGGGCTCCCCAGGGCTGGGGCTCCCTAGGCCTAGGGCTCCCCCCTCCCAGGGCGAACCCTCAGCCTAGGGCTCCCCAGGGCTGGGGCTCCCTAGGCCTAGGGCTCCCCCCTCCCAGCGGGAACCCTCAGCCTAGGGCTCCCCAGGGCTGGGGCTCCCTAGGCCTAGGGCTCCCCCCTCCCAGGGGGAACCCTCAGCCTAGGGCTCCCCAGGGCTGGGGATCCCTAGGCCTAGGGCTCCCCCCTCCCAGGGGGAACCCTCAGCCTAGGGCTCCCCAGGGCTGGGGCTCCCTAGGCCTAGGGCTCCCCCCTCCCAGGGGGAACCCTCAGCCTAGGGCTCCCCAGGGCTGGGGCTCCCTAGGCCTAGGGCTCCCCCCTCCCAGGGGGAACCCTCAGCCTAGGGCTCCCCAGGGCTGGGGCTCCCTAGGCCTAGGGCTCCCCCCTCCCAGGGGGAACCCTCAGCCTAGGGCTCCCCAGGGCTGGGGCTCCCTAGGCCTAGGGCTCCCCCCTCCCAGGGGGAACCCTCAGCCTAGGGCTCCCCTCCCGGGGGCTCCCTAGGCCTAGGGCTCCCCCCTCCCAGGGGGAACCCTCAGCCTAGGGCTCCCCAGGGCTGGGGCTCCCTAGGCCTAGGGCTCCCCCTTCCCAGGGGGAACCCTCGGCCTAGGGCTCCCCTCCCGGGGGCTCCCTAGGCCTAGGGCTCCCCCCTCCCAGGGGGAACCCTCGGCCTAGGGCTCCCCTCCCGGGGGCTCCCTAGGCCTAGGGCTCCCCCCTCCCAGGGGGAACCCTCGGCCTAGGGCTCCCCTCCCGGGGGCTCCCTAGGCCTAGGGCTCCCCCCTCCCAGGGGGAACCCTCGGCCTAGGGCTCCCCTCCCGGGGGCGCCCTAGGCCTAGGGCTCCCCCCTCCCAGGGGGGAACCCTAAGCCTAGGGCTCCCCAGGGCTGGGGCTCCCTAGGCCTAGGGCTCCCCCCTCCCAGGGGGGAACCCTAAGCCTAGGGCTCCCCAGGGCTGGGGCTCCCTAGGCCTAGGGCTCCCCCCTCCCAGGGGGGAACCCTAAGCCTAGGGCTCCCCAGGGCTGGGGCTCCCTAGGCCTAGGGCTCCCCCCTCCCAGGGGGGAACCCTAAGCCTAGGGCTCCCCAGGGCTGGGGCTCCCTAGGCCTAGGGCTCCCCCCTCCCAGGGGGGAACCCTAAGCCTAGGGCTCCCCAGGGCTGGGGCTCCCTAGGCCTAGGGCTCCCCCCTCCCAGGGGGGAACCCTAAGCCTAGGGCTCCCCAGGGCTGGGGCTCCCTAGGCCTAGGGCTCCCCCCTCCCAGGGGGGAACCCTAAGCCTAGGGCTCCCCAGGGCTGGGGCTCCCTAGGCCTAGGGCTCCCCCCTCCCAGGGGGGAACCCTAAGCCTAGGGCTCCCCAGGGCTGGGGCTCCCTAGGCCTAGGGCTCCCCCCTCCCAGGGGGGAACCCTAAGCCTAGGGCTCCCCAGGGCTGGGGCTCCCTAGGCCTAGGGCTCCCCCCTCCCAGGGGGGAACCCTAAGCCTAGGGCTCCCCAGGGCTGGGGCTCCCTAGGCCTAGGGGTCCCCCCTCCCAGGGGGGAACCCTAAGCCTAGGGCTCCCCAGGCCTGGGGCTCCCTAGGCCTAGGGGTCCCCCCTCCCAGGGGGGAACCCTAAGCCTAGGGCTCCCCAGGGCTGGGGCTCCCTAGGCCTAGGGCTCCCCCCTCCCAGGGGGGAACCCTAAGCCTAGGGCTCCCCAGGGCTGGGGCTCCCTAGGCCTAGGGCTCCCCCCTCCCAGGGGGGAACCCTAAGCCTAGGGCTCCCCAGGGCTGGGGCTCCCTAGGCCTAGGGCTCCCCCCTCCCAGGGGGGAACCCTAAGCCTAGGGCTCCCCAGGGCTGGGGCTCCCTAGGCCTAGGGCTCCCCCCTCCCAGGGGGGAACCCTAAGCCTAGGGCTCCCCAGGGCTGGGGCTCCCTAGGCCTAGGGCTCCCCCCTCCCAGGGGGGAACCCTAAGCCTAGGGCTCCCCAGGGCTGGGTCTCCCTAGGCCTAGGGCTCCCCCCTCCCAGGGGGGAACCCTAAGCCTAGGGCTCCCCAGGGCTGGGGCTCCCTAGGCCTAGGGCTCCCCCCTCCCAGGGGGGAACCCTAAGCCTAGGGCTCCCCAGGGCTGGGGCTCCCTAGGCCTAGGGCTCCCCCCTCCCAGGGGGGAACCCTAAGCCTAGGGCTCCCCAGGGCTGGGGCTCCCTAGGCCTAGGGCTCCCCCCTCCCAGGGGGGAACCCTAAGCCTAGGGCTCCCCAGGGCTGGGGCTCCCTAGGCCTAGGGCTCCCCCCTCCCAGGGGGGAACCCTAAGCCTAGGGCTCCCCAGGGCTGGGGCTCCCTAGGCCTAGGGCTCCCCCCTCCCAGGGGGGAACCCTAAGCCTAGGGCTCCCCAGGGCTGGGGCTCCCTAGGCCTAGGGCTCCCCCCTCCCACGGGGAACCCTCAGCCTAGGGCTCCCCAGGGCTGGGGCTCCCTAGGCCTAGGGCTCCCCACTCCCAGGGGGAACCCTAAGCCTAGGGCTCCCCTCCCGGGGGCTCCCTAGGCCTAGGGCTCCCCCCTCCCAGGAGGACCCCTAAGCTTAGGGCTCCCCAGGGCTGGGGCTCCCTAGGCCTAGGGCTCCCCCCTCCCAGGGGGAACCCTAAGCCTAGGGCTCCCCAGGGCTGGGGCTCCCTAGGCCTAGGGCTCCCCCCTCCCAGGGGGAACCCTAAGCATAGGGCTCCCCTCCCGCGGGCTCCGTAGGCCTAGGGCTCCCCCCTCCCAGGGGGAAGCCCTAAGCCTAGGGCTCCCCAGGGCTGGGGCTCCCTAGGCCTAGGGCTCCCCCCTCCCAGGGGAAAGCCCTAAGCCTAGGGCTCCCCAGGGCTGGGGCTCCCTAGGCCTAGGGCTCCCCAGGGCTGGGGCGCCCTAGGCCTAGGGCTCCCCCCTCCCAGGGGGAAGCCCTAAGCCTAGGGCTCCCCAGGGCTGGGGCTCCCTAGGCCTAGGGCTCCCCCCTCCCAGGGGGAAGCCCTAAGCCTAGGGCTCCCCTCCCGGGGGCTCCCTAGGCCTAGGGCTCCCCCCTCCCAGGGGGAAGCCCTAAGCCCAGGGCTCCCCGGGGGCGGGGGCTCCCTAGGCCTAGGGCTCCCCCCCTCCCAGGGGGAAGCCCCAAGCCCAGGGCTCCCCGGGGGCGGGGGCTCCCTAGGCCTAGGGCTCCCCCCCTCCCAGGGGGAAGCCCCAAGCCCAGGGCTCCCCGGGGGCGGGGGCTCCCTAGGCCTAGGGCTCCCCCCCTCCCAGGGGGAAGCCCCAAGCCCAGGGCTCCCCGGGGGCGGGGGCTCCCTAGGCCTAGGGCTCCCCCCCTCCCAGGGGGAAGCCCTCAGCCTAGGGCTCCCCAGGGCTGGGGCTCCCTAGGCCTAGGGCTCCCCCCTCCCAGGGGGAACCCTCAACCTAGGGCTCCCCAGGGCTGGGGCTCCCTAGGCCTAGGGCTCCCCCCTCCCAGGGGGAACCCTCAGCCTAGGGCTCCCCAGGGCTGGGGCTCCCTAGGCCTAGGGCTCCCCCCTCCCAGGGGGAACCCTCAGCCTAGGGCTCCCCAGGGCTGGGGCTCCCTAGGCCTAGGGCTCCCCCCTCCCAGGGGGAACCCTCAGCCTAGGGGTCCCCAGGGCTGGGGCTCCCTAGGCCTAGGGCTCCCCCCTCCCAGGGGGAACCCTCAGCCTAGGGCTCCCCTCCCGGGGGCTCCCTAGGCCTAGGGCTCCCCCCTCCCAGGGGGAACCCTCAGCCTAGGGCTCCCCTCCCGGGGGCTCCCTAGGCCTAGGGCTCCCCCCTCCCAGGGGGAAACCTCAGCCTAGGGCTCCCCTCCCGGGGGCTCCCTAGGCCTAGGGCTCCCCCCTCCCAGGGGGAACCCTCAGCCTAGGACTCCCCTCCCGGGGGCTCCCTAGGCCTAGGGCTCCCCCCTCCCAGGGGGAACCCTCAGCCTAGGGCTCCCCTCCCGGGGGCTCCCTAGGCCTAGGGCTCCCCCCTCCCAGGGGGAACCCTCAGCCTAGGGCTCCCCTCCCGGGGGCTCCCTAGGCCTAGGGCTCCCCCCTCCCAGGGGGAACCCTCAGCCTAGGGCTCCCCTCCCGGGGGCTCCCTAGGCCTAGGGCTCCCCCCTCCCAGGGGGAACCCTCAGCCTAGGGCTCCCCTCCCGGGGGCTCCCTAGGCCTAGGGCTCCCCCCTCCCAGGGGGAACCCTCAGCCTAGGGCTCCCCTCCCGGGGGCTCCCTAGGCCTAGGGCTCCCCCCTCCCAGGGGGAACCCTCAGCCTAGGGCTCCCCTCCCGGGGGCTCCCTAGGCCTAGGGCTCCCCCCTCCCAGGGGGAACCCTCAGCCTAGGGCTCCCCTCCCGGGGGCTCCCTAGGCCTAGGGCTCCCCCCTCCCAGGGGGAACCCTCAGCCTAGGGCTCCCCTCCCGGGGGCTCCCTAGGCCTAGGGCTCCCCCCTCCCAGGGGGAACCCTCAGCCTAGGGCTCCCCTCCCGGGGGCTCCCTAGGCCTAGGGCTCCCCCCTCCCAGGGGGAACCCTCAGCCTAGGGCTCCCCTCCCGGGGGCTCCCTAGGCCTAGGGCTCCCCCCTCCCAGGGGGAACCCTCAGCCTAGGGCTCCCCTCCCGGGGGCTCCCTAGGCCTAGGGCTCCCCCCTCCCAGGGGGAACCCTCAGCCTAGGGCTCCCCTCCCGGGGGCTCCCTAGGCCTAGGGCTCCCCCCTCCCAGGGGGAACCCTCAGCCTAGGGCTCCCCTCCCGGGGGCTCCCTAGGCCTAGGGCTCCCCCCTCCCAGGGGGAACCCTCAGCCTAGGGCTCCCCTCCCGGGGGCTCCCTAGGCCTAGGGCTCCCCCCTCCCAGGGGGAACCCTCAGCCTAGGGCTCCCCTCCCGGGGGCTCCCTAGGCCTAGGGCTCCCCCCTCCCAGGGGGAACCCTCAGCCTAGGGCTCCCCTCCCGGGGGCTCCCTAGGCCTAGGGCTCCCCCCTCCCAGGGGGAACCCTCAGCCTAGGGCTCCCCTCCCGGGGGCTCCCTAGGCCTAGGGCTCCCCCCTCCCAGGGGGAACCCTCAGCCTAGGGCTCCCCTCCCGGGGGCTCCCTAGGCCTAGGGCTCCCCCCTCCCAGGGGGAACCCTCAGCCTAGGGCTCCCCAGGGCTGGGGCTCCCTAGGCCTAGGGCTCCCCCCTCCCAGGGGGAACCCTCAGCCTAGGGCTCCCCAGGGCTGGGGCTCCCTAGGCCTAGGGCTCCCCCCTCCCAGGGGGAACCCTCAGCCTAGGGCTCCCCAGGGCTGGGGCTCCCTAGGCCTAGGGCTCCCCCCTCCCAGGGGGAAACCTCAGCCTAGGGCTCCCCAGGGCTGGGGCTCCCTAGGCCTAGGGCTCCCCCCTCCCAGGGGGAACCCTCAGCCTAGGGCTCCCCAGGGCTGGGGCTCCCTAGGCCTAGGGCTCCCCCCTCCCAGGGGGAACCCTCAGCCTAGGGCTCCCCAGGGCTGGGGCTCTCTAGGCCTAGGGCTCCCCCCTCCCAGGGGGAACCCTCAGCCTAGGGCTCCCCAGGGCTGGGGCTCCCTAGGCCTAGGGCTCCCCCCTCCCAGGGGGAACCCCCCGCCTAGGGCTCCCCAGGGCTGGGGCTCCCTAGGCCTAGGGCTCCCCCCTCCCAGGGGGAACCCCCAGCCTAGGGCTCACCAGGGCTGGGGCTCCCTAGGCCTAGGGCTCCCCCCTCCCAGGGGGAACCCTCAGCCTAGGGCTCCCCAGGGCTGGGGCTCCCTAGGCCTAGGGCTCCCACCTCCCAGGGGGAACCCTCAGCCTAGGGATCCCCTCCCGGGGGCTCCCTAGGCCTAGGGCTCCCCCCTCCCAGGGGGAACCCTCAGCCTAGGGCTCCCCTCCCGGGGGCTCCCTAGGCCTAGGGCTCCCCCCTCCCAGGGGGAACCCTCAGCCTAGGGCTCCCTTCCCGGGGGCTCCCTCAGCCTAGGGCTCCCCTCCCGGGGGCTCCCTAGGCCTAGGGCTCCCCCCTCCCAGGGGGAACCCTCAGCCTAGGGCTCCCCTCCCGGGGGCTCCCTAGGCCTAGGGCTCCCCCCTCCCAGGGGGAACCCTCAGCCTAGGGCTCCCCTCCCGGGGGCTCCCTAGGCCTAGGGCTCCCCCCTCCCAGGAGGAACCCTCAGCCTAGGGCTGCCCAGGGCTGGGGCTCCCTAGGCCTAGGGCTCCCCCCTCCCAGGGGGAACCCTCAGCCTAGGGCTCCCCAGGGCTGGGGCTCCCTAGGCCTAGGGCTCCCCCCTCCCAGGGGGAACCCTCAGCCTAGGGCTCCCCAGGGCTGGGGCTCCCTAGGCCTAGGGCTCCCCCCTCCCAGGGGGAACCCTCAGCCTAGGGCTCCCCAGGGCTGGGGCTCCCTAGGCCTAGGGCTCCCCCCTCCCAGGGGGAACCCTCAGCCTAGGGCTCCCCAGGGCTGGGGCTCCCTAGGCCTAGGGCTCCCCCCTCCCAGGGGGAACCCTCAGCCTAGGGCTCCCCAGGGCTGGGGCTCCCTAGGCCTAGGGCTCCCCCCTCCCAGGGGGAACCCTCAGCCTAGGGCTCCCCAGGGCTGGGGCTCCCTAGGCCTAGGGCTCCCCCCTCCCAGGGGGAACCCTCAGCCTAGGGCTCCCCAGGGCTGGGGCTCCCTAGGCCTAGGGCTCCCCCCTCCCAGGGGGAACCCTCAGCCTAGGGCTCCCCAGGGCTGGGGCTCCCTAGGCCTAGGGCTCCCCCCTCCCAGGGGGAACCCTCAGCCTAGGGCTCCCCAGGGCTGGGGCTCCCTAGGCCTAGGGCTCCCCCCTCCCAGGGGGAACCCTCAGCCTAGGGCTCCCCAGGGCTGGGGCTCCCTAGGCCTAGGGCTCCCCCCTCCCAGGGGGAACCCTCAGCCTAGGGCTCCCCAGGGCTGGGGCTCCCTAGGCCTAGGGCTCCCCCCTCCCAGGGGGAACCCTCAGCCTAGGGCTCCCCAGGGCTGGGGCTCCCTAGGCCTAGGGCTCCCCCCTCCCAGGGGGAACCCTCAGCCTAGGGCTCCCCAGGGCTGGGAATCCCTAGGCCTAGGGCTCCCCCCTCCCAGGGGGAACCCTCAGCCTAGGGCTCCCCAGGGCTGGGGCTCCCTAGGCCTAGGGCTCCCCCCTCCCAGGGGGAACCCTCAGCCTAGGGCTCCCCAGGGCTGGGGCTCCCTAGGCCTAGGGCTCCCCCCTCCCAGGGGGAACCCTCAGCCTAGGGCTCCCCAGGGCTGGGGCTCCCTAGGCCTAGGGCTCCCCCCTCCCAGGGGGAACCCTCAGCCTAGGGCTCCCCAGGGCTGGGGCTCCCTAGGCCTAGGGCTCCCCCCTCCCAGGGGGAACCCTCAGCCTAGGGCTCCCCAGGGCTGGGGCTCCCTAGGCCTAGGGCTCCCCCCTCCCAGGGGGAACCCTCAGCCTAGGGCTCCCCAGGGCTGGGGCTCCCTAGGCCTTGGGCTCCCCCCTCCCAGGGGGAACCCTCAGCCTAGGGCTCCCCAGGGCTGGGGCTCCCTAGGCCTAGGGCTCCCCCCTCCCAGGGGGAACACTCAGCCTAGGGCTCCCCTCCCGGGGGCTCCCTAGTCCTAGGGCTCCCCCCTCCCAGGGGGAACCCTCAGCCTAGGGCTCCCCTCCCGGGGGCTCCCTAGGCCTAGGGCTCCCCCCTCCCAGGGGGAACCCTC
This sequence comes from Tenrec ecaudatus, assembly GCF_050624435.1. Taxonomy (NCBI): domain Eukaryota; kingdom Metazoa; phylum Chordata; class Mammalia; order Afrosoricida; family Tenrecidae; genus Tenrec; species Tenrec ecaudatus. The sequence goes on along the minus strand of NW_027459207.1, from coordinate 55,292 downwards.
AGCCTAGGGCTCCCCTCCCGGGGGCTCCCTAGGCCTAGGGCTCCCCCCTCCCAGGGGGAACCCTCAGCCTAGGGCTCCCCCCTCCCAGGGGGAACCCTCCGCCTAGGGCTCCCCTCCCGGGGGCTCCCTAGGCCTATGGCTCCCCCCTCCCAGGGGGGAACCCTCAGCCTAGGGCTCCCCAGGGCTGGGGCTCCCTAGGCCGAGGGCTCCCCCCTCCCAGGGGGGAACCCTCAGCCTAGGGCTCCCCAGGGCTGGGGCTCCCTAGGCCGAGGGCTCCCCCCTCCCAGGGGGGAACCCTCAGCCTAGGGCTCCCCAGGGCTGGGGCTCCCTAGGCCGAGGGCTCCCCCCTCCCAGGGGGAACCCTCAGCCTAGGGCTCCCCAGGGCTGGGGCTCCCTAGGCCTAGGGCTCCCCCCTCCCAGGGGGGAACCCTCAGCCTAGGGCTCCCCTCCCGGGGGCTCCCTAGGCCTAGGGCTCCCCCCTCCCAGGGGGAACCCTCAGCCTAGGGCTCCCCTCCCGGGGGCTCCCTAGGCCTAGGGCTCCCCCCTCCCAGGGGGAACCCTCAGCCTAGGGCTCCCCTCCCGGGGGCTCCCTCAGCCTAGGGCTCCCCTCCCGGGGGCTCCCTAGGCCTAGGGCTCCCCCCTCCCAGGGGGAACCCTCAGCCTAGGGCTCCCCTCCCGGGGGCTCCCTAGGCCTAGGGCTCCCCCCTCCCAGGGGGAACCCTCAGCCTAGGGCTCCCCTCCCGGGGGCTCCCTAGGCCTAGGGCTCCCCCCTCCCAGGAGGAACCCTCAGCCTAGGGCTCCCCAGGGCTGGGGCTCCCTAGGCCTAGGGCTCCCCCCTCCCAGGGGGAACCCTCAGCCTAGGGCTCCCCAGGGCTGGGGCTCCCTAGGCCTAGGGCTCCCCCCTCCCAGGGGGAACCCTCAGCCTAGGGCTCCCCAGGGCTGGGGCTCCCTAGGCCTAGGGCTCCCCCCTCCCAGGGGGAACCCTCAGCCTAGGGCTCCCCAGGGCTGGGGCTCCCTAGGCCTAGGGCTCCCCCCTCCCAGGGGGAACCCTCAGCCTAGGGCTCCCCAGGGCTGGGGCTCCCTAGGCCTAGGGCTCCCCCCTCCCAGGGGGAACCCTCAGCCTAGGGCTCCCCAGGGCTGGGGCTCCCTAGGCCTAGGGCTCCCCCCTCCCAGGGGGAACCCTCAGCCTAGGGCTCCCCAGGGCTGGGGCTCCCTAGGCCTAGGGCTCCCCCCTCCCAGGGGGAACCCTCAGCCTAGGGCTCCCCAGGGCTGGGGCTCCCTAGGCCTAGGGCTCCCCCCTCCCAGGGGGAACCCTCAGCCTAGGGCTCCCCAGGGCTGGGGCTCCCTAGGCCTAGGGCTCCCCCCTCCCAGGGGGAACCCTCAGCCTAGGGCTCCCCAGGGCTGGGGCTCCCTAGGCCTAGGGCTCCCCCCTCCCAGGGGGAACCCTCAGCCTAGGGCTCCCCAGGGCTGGGGCTCCCTAGGCCTAGGGCTCCCCCCTCCCAGGGGGAACCCTCAGCCTAGGGCTCCCCAGGGCTGGGGCTCCCTAGGCCTAGGGCTCCCCCCTCCCAGGGGGAACCCTCAGCCTAGGGCTCCCCAGGGCTGGGAATCCCTAGGCCTAGGGCTCCCCCCTCCCAGGGGGAACCCTCAGCCTAGGGCTCCCCAGGGCTGGGGCTCCCTAGGCCTAGGGCTCCCCCCTCCCAGGGGGAACCCTCAGCCTAGGGCTCCCCAGGGCTGGGGCTCTCTAGGCCTAGGGCTCCCCCCTCCCAGGGGGAACCCTCAGCCTAGGGCTCCCCAGGGCTGGGGCTCCCTAGGCCTAGGGCTCCCCCCTCCCAGGGGGAACCCTCAGCCTAGGGCTCCCCAGGGCTGGGGCTCCCTAGGCCTAGGGCTCCCCCCTCCCAGGGGGAACCCTCAGCCTAGGGCTCCCCAGGGCTGGGGCTCCCTAGGCCTAGGGCTCCCCCCTCCCAGGGGGAACCCTCAGCCTAGGGCTCCCCAGGGCTGGGGCTCCCTAGGCCTAGGGCTCCCCCCTCCCAGGGGGAACCCTCAGCCTAGGGCTCCCCAGGGCTGGGGCTCCCTAGGCCTAGGGCTCCCCCCTCCCAGGGGGAACCCTCAGCCTAGGGCTCCCCTCCCGGGGGCTCCCTAGTCCTAGGGCTCCCCCCTCCCAGGGGGAACCCTCAGCCTAGGGCTCCCCTCCCGGGGGCTCCCTAGGCCTAGGGCTCCCCCCTCCCAGGGGGAACCCTCAGCCTAGGGCTCCACTCCCGGGGGCTCCCTAGGCCTAGGGCTCCCCCCTCCCAGGGGGAACCCTCAGCCTAGGGCTCCCCCCTCCCAGGGGGAACCCTCCGCCTAGGGCTCCCCTCCCGGGGGCTCCCTAGGCCTATGGCTCCCCCCTCCCAGGGGGAACCCTCAGCCTAGGGCTCCCCAGGAGTGGGGCTCCCTAGGCCTAGGGCTCCCCCCTCCCATGGGGAACCCTCAGCCTAGGGCTCCCCAGGGCTGGGGCTCCCTAGGCCTAGGGCTCCCCCCTCCCAGGGGGAACCCTCAGCCTAGGGCGCCCCAGGGCTGGGGCTCCCTAGGCCTAGGGCTCCCCCCTCCCAGGGGGAACCCTCAGCCTAGGGCTCCCCAGGGCTGGGGCTCCCTAGGCCTAGGGCTCCCCCCTCCCAGGGGGAACCCTCAGCCTAGGGCTCCCCAGGGCTGGGGCTCCCTAGGCCTAGGGCTCCCCCCTCCCAGGGGGAACCCTCAGCCTAGGGCTCCCCAGGGCTGGGGCTCCCTAGGCCTAGGGCTCCCCCCTCCCAGGGGGAACCGTCAGCCTAGGGCTCCCCAGGGCTGGGGCTCCCTAGGCCTAGGCCTCCCCCCTCCCAGGGGGAACCCTCAGCCTAGGGCTCCCCAGGGCTGGGGCTCCCTAGGCCTAGGGCTCCCCCCTCCCAGGGGGAACCCACAGCCTAGGGCTCCCCAGGGCTGGGGCTCCCTAGGCCTAGGGCTCCCCCCTCCCAGGGGGAACCCTCAGCCTAGGGCTCCCCAGGGCTGGGGCTCCCTAGGCCTAGGGCTCCCCCCTCCCAGGGGGAACCCTCAACCTAGGGCTCCCCAGGGCTGGGGCTCCCTAGGCCTAGGGCTCCCCCCTCCCAGGGGGAACCCTAAGCCTAGGGCTCCCCAGGGCTGGGGCTCCCTAGGCCTAGGGCTCCCCCCTCCCAGGGGGAACCCTCAGCCAAGGGCTCCCCAGGGCTGGGGCTCCCTAGGCCTAGGGCTCCCCCCTCCCAGGGGGAACCCTCAGCCTAGGGCTCCCCAGGGCTGGGGCTCCCTAGGCCTAGGGCTCCCCCCTCCCAGCGGGAACCCTCAGCCTAGGGCTCCCCAGGGCTGGGGCTCCCTAGGCCTAGGGCTCCCCCCTCCCAGGGGGAACCCTCAGCCTAGGGCTCCCCAGGACTGGGGCTCCCTAGGCCTAGGGCTCCCCCCTCCCAGGGGGAACCCTCAGCCTAGGGCTCCCCAGGGCTGGGGCTCCCTAGGCCTAGGGCTCCCCCCTCCCAGGGGGAACCCTCAGCCTAGGGCTCCCCAGGGCTGGGGCTCCCTAGGCCTAGGGCTCCCCCCTCCCAGGGGGAACCCTCAGCCTAGGGCTCCCCAGGGCTGGGGCTCCCTAGGCCTAGGGCTCCCCCCTCCCAGGGGGAACCCTCAGCCTAGGGCTCCCCAGGGCTGGGGCTCCCTAGGCCTAGGGCTCCCCCCTCCCAGGGGGAACCCTCAGCCTAGGGCTCCCCTCCCGGGGGCTCCCTAGGCCTAGGGCTCCCCCCTCCCAGGGGGAACCCTCAGCCTAGGGCTCCCCAGGGCTGGGGCTCCCTAGGCCTAGGGCTCCCCCTTCCCAGGGGGAACCCTCGGCCTAGGGCTCCCCTCCCGGGGGCTCCCTAGGCCTAGGGCTCCCCCCTCCCAGGGGGAACCCTCGGCCTAGGGCTCCCCTCCCGGGGGCTCCCTAGGCCTAGGGCTCCCCCCTCCCAGGGGGAACCCTCGGCCTAGGGCTCCCCTCCCGGGGGCTCCCTAGGCCTAGGGCTCCCCCCTCCCAGGGGGAACCCTCGGCCTAGGGCTCCCCTCCCGGGGGCGCCCTAGGCCTAGGGCTCCCCCCTCCCAGGGGGGAACCCTAAGCCTAGGGCTCCCCAGGGCTGGGGCTCCCTAGGCCTAGGGCTCCCCCCTCCCAGGGGGGAACCCTAAGCCTAGGGCTCCCCAGGGCTGGGGCTCCCTAGGCCTAGGGCTCCCCCCTCCCAGGGGGGAACCCTAAGCCTAGGGCTCCCCAGGGCTGGGGCTCCCTAGGCCTAGGGCTCCCCCCTCCCAGGGGGGAACCCTAAGCCTAGGGCTCCCCAGGGCTGGGGCTCCCTAGGCCTAGGGCTCCCCCCTCACAGGGGGGAACCCTAAGCCTAGGGCTCCCCAGGGCTGGGGCTCCCTAGGCCTAGGGCTCCCCCCTCCCAGGGGGAAACCCTAAGCCTAGGGCTCCCCAGGGCTGGGGCTCCCTAGGCCTAGGGCTCCCCCCTCCCAGGGGGGAACCCTAAGCCTAGGGCTCCCCAGGGCTGGGGCTCCCTAGGCCTAGGGCTCCCCCCTCCCAGGGGGGAACCCTAAGCCTAGGGCTCCCCAGGGCTGGGGCTCCCTAGGCCTAGGGCTCCCCCCTCCCAGGGGGGAACCCTAAGCCTAGGGCTCCCCAGGGCTGGGGCTCCCTAGGCCTAGGCCTCCCCCCTCCCAGGGGGGAACCCTAAGCCTAGGGCTCCCCAGGGCTGGGGCTCCCTAGGCCTAGGGGTCCCCCCTCCCAGGGGGGGAACCCTAAGCCTAGGGCTCCCCAGGCCTGGGGCTCCCTAGGCCTAGGTGTCCCCCCTCCCAGGGGGGAACCCTAAGCCTAGGGCTCCCCAGGGCTGGGGCTCCCTAGGCCTAGGGCTCCCCCCTCCCAGGGGGGAACCCTAAGCCTAGGGCTCCCCAGGGCTGGGGCTCCCTAGGCCTAGGGCTCCCCCCTCCCAGGGGGGAACCCTAAGCCTAGGGCTCCCCAGGGCTGGGGCTCCCTAGGCCTAGGGCTCCCCCCTCCCAGGGGGGAACCCTAAGCCTAGGGCTCCCCAGGGCTGGGGCTCCCTAGGCCTAGGGCTCCCCCCTCCCAGGGGGGAACCCTAAGCCTAGGGCTCCCCAGGGCTGGGGCTCCCTAGGCCTAGGGCTCCCCCCTCCCAGGGGGGAACCCTAAGCCTAGGGCTCCCCAGGGCTGGGGCTCCCTAGGCCTAGGGCTCCCCCCTCCCAGGGGGGAACCCTAAGCCTAGGGCTCCCCAGGGCTGGGGCTCCCTAGGCCTAGGGCTCCCCCCTCCCAGGGGGGAACCCTCAGCCTAGGGCTCCCCAGGGCTGGGGCTCCCTAGGCCTAGGGCTCCCCCCTCCCAGGGGGGAACCCTCAGCCTAGGGCTCCCCAGGGCTGGGGCTCCCTAGGCCTAGGGCTCCCCCCTCCCAGGGGGAACCCACAGCCTAGGGCTCCCCAGGGCTGGGGCTCCCTAGGCCTAGGGCTCCCCCCTCCCAGGGGGAACCCTCAGCCTAGGGCTCCCCAGGGCTGGGGCTCCCTAGGCCTAGGGCTCCCCCCTCCCAGGGGGAACCCTCAACCTAGGGCTCCCCAGGGCTGGGGCTCCCTAGGCCTAGGGCTCCCCCCTCCCAGGGGGAACCCTAAGCCTAGGGCTCCCCAGGGCTGGGGCTCCCTAGGCCTAGGGCTCCCCCCTCCCAGGGGGAACCCTCAGCCAAGGGCTCCCCAGGGCTGGGGCTCCCTAGGCCTAGGGCTCCCCCCTCCCAGGGGGAACCCTCAGCCTAGGGCTCCCCAGGGCTGGGGCTCCCTAGGCCTAGGGCTCCCCCCTCCCAGCGGGAACCCTCAGCCTAGGGCTCCCCAGGGCTGGGGCTCCCTAGGCCTCGGGCTCCCCCCTCCCAGGGGGAACCCTCAGCCTAGGGCTCCCCAGGGCTGGGGCTCCCTAGGCCTAGGGCTCCCCCCTCCCAGGGGGAACCCTCAGCCTAGGGCTCCCCAGGGCTGGGGCTCCCTAGGCCTAGGGCTCCCCCCTCCCAGGGGGAACCCTCAGCCTAGGGCTCCCCAGGGCTGGGGCTCCCTAGGCCTAGGGCTCCCCCCTCCCAGGGGGAACCCTCAGCCTAGGGCTCCCCAGGGCTGGGGCTCCCTAGGCCTAGGGCTCCCCCCTCCCAGGGGGAACCCTCAGCCTAGGGCTCCCCTCCCGGGGGCTCCCTAGGCCTAGGGCTCCCCCCTCCCAGGGGGAACCCTCAGCCTAGGGCTCCCCAGGGCTGGGGCTCCCTAGGCCTAGGGCTCCCCCTTCCCAGGGGGAACCCTCGGCCTAGGGCTCCCCTCCCGGGGGCTCCCTAGGCCTAGGGCTCCCCCCTCCCAGGGGGAACCCTCGGCCTAGGGCTCCCCTCCCGGGGGCTCCCTAGGCCTAGGGCTCCCCCCTCCCAGGGGGAACCCTCGGCCTAGGGCTCCCCTCCCGGGGGCTCCCTAGGCCTAGGGCTCCCCCCTCCCAGGGGGAACCCTCGGCCTAGGGCTCCCCTCCCGGGGGCGCCCTAGGCCTAGGGCTCCCCCCTCCCAGGGGGGAACCCTAAGCCTAGGGCTCCCCAGGGCTGGGGCTCCCTAGGCCTAGGGCTCCCCCCTCCCAGGGGGGAACCCTAAGCCTAGGGCTCCCCAGGGCTGGGGCTCCCTAGGCCTAGGGGTCCCCCCTCCCAGGGGGGAACCCTAAGCCTAGGGCTCCCCAGGGCTGGGGCTCCCTAGGCCTAGGGCTCCCCCCTCCCAGGGGGGAACCCTAAGCCTAGGGCTCCCCAGGGCTGGGGCTCCCTAGGCCTAGGGCTCCCCCCTCCCAGGGGGGAACCCTAAGCCTAGGGCTCCCCAGGGCTGGGGCTCCCTAGGCCTAGGGCTCCCCCCTCCCAGGGGGGAACCCTAAGCCTAGGGCTCCCCAGGGCTGGGGCTCCCTAGGCCTAGGGGTCCCCCCTCCCAGGGGGGAACCCTAAGCCTAGGGCTCCCCAGGCCTGGGGCTCCCTAGGCCTAGGGGTCCCCCCTCCCAGGGGGGAACCCTAAGCCTAGGGCTCCCCAGGGCTGGGGCTCCCTAGGCCTAGGGCTCCCCCCTCCCAGGGGGGAACCCTAAGCCTAGGGCTCCCCAGGGCTGGGGCTCCCTAGGCCTAGGGCTCCCCCCTCCCAGGGGGGAACCCTAAGCCTAGGGCTCCCCAGGGCTGGGGCTCCCTAGGCCTAGGGCTCCCCCCTCCCAGGGGGGAACCCTAAGCCTAGGGCTCCCCAGGGCTGGGGCTCCCTAGGCCTAGGGCTCCCCCCTCCCAGGGGGGAACCCTAAGCCTAGGGCTCCCCAGGCTGGGGCTCCCTAGGCCTAGGGCTCCCCCCTCCCAGGGGGGAACCCTAAGCCTAGGGCTCCCCAGGGCTGGGGCTCCCTAGGCCTAGGGCTCCCCCCTCCCAGGGGGGAACCCTAAGCCTAGGGCTCCCCAGGGCTGGGGCTCCCTAGGCCTAGGGCTCCCCCCTCCCAGGGGGGAACCCTAAGCCTAGGGCTCCCCAGGGCTGGGGCTCCCTAGGCCTAGGGCTCCCCCCTCCCAGGGGGGAACCCTAAGCCTAGGGCTCCCCAGGGCTGGGGCTCCCTAGGCCTAGGGCTCCCCCCTCCCAGGGGGGAACCCTAAGCCTAGGGCTCCCCAGGGCTGGGGCTCCCTAGGCCTAGGGCTCCCCCCTCCCAGGGGGGAACCCTAAGCCTAGGGCTCCCCAGGGCTGGGGCTCCCTAGGCCTAGGGCTCCCCCCTCCCAGGGGGGAACCCTAAGCCTAGGGCTCCCCAGGGCTGGGGCTCCCTAGGCCTAGGGCTCCCCCCTCCCACGGGGAACCCTCTGCCTAGGGCTCCCCAGGGCTGGGGCTCCCTAGGCCTAGGGCTCCCCCCTCCCAGGGGGAACCCTAAGCCTAGGGCTCCCCTCCCGGGGGCTCCCTAGGCCTAGGGCTCCCCCCTCCCAGGAGGACCCCTAAGCTTAGGGCTCCCCAGGGCTGGGGCTCCCTAGGCCTAGGGCTCCCCCCTCCCAGGGGGAACCCTAAGCCTAGGGCTCCCCAGGGCTGGGGCTCCCTAGGCCTAGGGCTCCCCCCTCCCAGGGGGAACCCTAAGCATAGGGCTCCCCTCCCGCGGGCTCCGTAGGCCTAGGGCTCCCCCCTCCCAGGGGGAAGCCCTAAGCCTAGGGCTCCCCAGGGCTGGGGCTCCCTAGGCCTAGGGCTCCCCCCTCCCAGGGGAAAGCCCTAAGCCTAGGGCTCCCCAGGGCTGGGGCTCCCTAGGCCTAGGGCTCCCCCCTCCCAGGGGGAAGCCTTAAGCCTAGGGCTCCCCAGGGCTGGGGCTCCCTAGGCCTAGGGCTCCCCCCTCCCAGGGGGAAGCCCTAAGCCTAGGGCTCCCCAGGGCTGGGGCTCCCTAGGCCTAGGGCTCCCCCCTCCCAGGGGGAAGCCCTAAGCCTAGGGCTCCCCAGGGCTGGGGCTCCCTAGGCCTAGGGCTCCCCCCTCCCAGGGGGAAGCCCTAAGCCTAGGGCTCCCCAGGGCTGGGGCTCCCTAGGCCTAGGGCTCCCCCCTCCCAGGGGGAAGCCCTAAGCCTAGGGCTCCCCAGGGCTGGGGCGCCCTAGGCCTAGGGCTCCCCCCTCCCAGGGGGAAGCCCTAAGCCTAGGGCTCCCCAGGGCTGGGGCTCCCTAGGCCTAGGGCTCCCCCCTCCCAGGGGGAAGCCCTAAGCCTAGGGCTCCCCTCCCGGGGGCTCCCTAGGCCTAGGGCTCCCCCCTCCCAGGGGGAAGCCCTAAGCCCAGGGCTCCCCGGGGGCGGGGGCTCCCTAGGCCTAGGGCTCCCCCCCTCCCAGGGGGAAGCCCCAAGCCCAGGGCTCCCCGGGGGCGGGGGCTCCCTAGGCCTAGGGCTCCCCCCCTCCCAGGGGGAAGCCCCAAGCCCAGGGCTCCCCGGGGGCGGGGGCTCCCTAGGCCTAGGGCTCCCCCCCTCCCAGGGGGAAGCCCCAAGCCCAGGGCTCCCCGGGGGCGGGGGCTCCCTAGGCCTAGGGCTCCCCCCCTCCCAGGGGGAAGCCCCAAGCCCAGGGCTCCCCGGGGGCGGGGGCTCCCTAGGCCTAGGGCTCCCCCCCTCCCAGGGGGAAGCCCTCAGCCTAGGGCTCCCCAGGGCTGGGGCTCCCTAGGCCTAGGGCTCCCCCCTCCCAGGGGGAACCCTCAACCTAGGGCTCCCCAGGGCTGGGGCTCCCTAGGCCTAGGGCTCCCCCCTCCCAGGGGGAACCCTCAGCCTAGGGCTCCCCAGGGCTGGGGCTCCCTAGGCCTAGGGCTCCCCCCTCCCAGGGGGAACCCTCAGCCTAGGGCTCCCCAGGGCTGGGGCTCCCTAGGCCTAGGGCTCCCCCCTCCCAGGGGGAACCCTCAGCCTAGGGCTCCCCTCCCGGGGGCTCCCTAGGCCTAGGGCTCCCCCCTCCCAGGGGGAACCCTCAGCCTAGGGCTCCCCTCCCGGGGGCTCCCTAGGCCTAGGGCTCCCCCCTCCCAGGGGGAACCCTCAGCCTAGGGCTCCCCTCCCGGGAGCTTCCTAGGCCTAGGGCTCCCCCCTCCCAGGGGGAACCCTCAGCCTAGGGCTCCCCTCCCGGGGGCTCCCTAGGCCTAGGGCTCCCCCCTCCCAGGGGGAACCCTCAGCCTAGGGCTCCCCTCCCGGGGGCTCCCTAGGCCTAGGGCTCCCCCCTCCCAGGGGGAACCCTCAGCCTAGGGCTCCCCTCCCGGGGGCTCCCTAGGCCTAGGGCTCCCCCCTCCCAGGGGGAACCCTCAGCCTAGGGCTCCCCTCCCGGGGGCTCCCTAGGCCTAGGGCTCCCCCCTCCCAGGGGGAACCCTCAGCCTAGGGCTCCCCTCCCGGGGGCTCCCTAGGCCTAGGGCTCCCCCCTCCCAGGGGGAACCCTCAGCCTAGGGCTCCCCTCCCGGGGGCTCCCTAGGCCTAGGGCTCCCCCCTCCCAGGGGGAACCCTCAGCCTAGGGCTCCCCTCCCGGGGGCTCCCTAGGCCTAGGGCTCCCCCCTCCCAGGGGGAACCCTCAGCCTAGGGCTCCCCTCCCGGGGGCTCCCTAGGCCTAGGGCTCCCCCCTCCCAGGGGGAACCCTCAGCCTAGGGCTCCCCTCCCGGGGGCTCCCTAGGCCTAGGGCTCCCCCCTCCCAGGGGGAACCCTCAGCCTAGGGCTCCCCTCCCGGGGGCTCCCTAGGCCTAGGGCTCCCCCCTCCCAGGGGGAACCCTCAGCCTAGGGCTCCCCTCCCGGGGGCTCCCTAGGCCTAGGGCTCCCCCCTCCCAGGGGGAACCCTCAGCCTAGGGCTCCCCTCCCGGGGGCTCCCTAGGCCTAGGGCTCCCCCCTCCCAGGGGGAACCCTCAGCCTAGGGCTCCCCTCCCGGGGGCTCCCTAGGCCTAGGGCTCCCCCCTCCCAGGGGGAACCCTCAGCCTAGGGCTCCCCTCCCGGGGGCTCCCTAGGCCCTGGGCTCCCCCCTCCCAGGGGGAACCCTCAGCCTAGGGCTCCCCTCCCGGGGGCTCCCTAGGCCCAGGGCTCCCCCCTCCCAGGGGGAACCCTCAGCCTAGGGCTCCCCTCCCGGGGGCTCCCTAGGCCTAGGGCTCCCCCCTCCCAGGGGGAACCCTCAGCCTAGGGCTCCCCTCCCGGGGGCTCCCTAGGCCTAGGGCTCCCCCCTCCCAGGGGGAACCCTCAGCCTAGGGCTCCCCTCCCGGGGGCTCCCTAGGCCTAGGGCTCCCCCCTCCCAGGGGGAACCCTCAGCCCAGGGCTCCCCTCCCGGGGGCTCCCTAGGCCTAGGGCTCCCCCCTCCCAGGGGGAACACTCAGCCTAGGGCTCCCCTCCCGGGGGCTCCCTAGGCCTAGGGCTCCCCCCTCCCAGGGGGAACCCTCAGCCTAGGGCTCCCCTCCCGGGGGCTCCCTAGGCCTAGGGCTCCCCCCTCCCAGGGGGAACCCTCAGCCTAGGGCTCCCCTCCCGGGGGCTCCCTAGGCCTAGGGCTCCCCCCTCCCAGGGGGAACCCTCAGCCTAGGGCTCCCCTCCCGGGGGCTCCCTAGGCCTAGGGCTCCCCCCTCCCAGGGGGAACCCTCAGCCTAGGGCTCCCCTCCCGGGGGCTCCCTAGGCCTAGGGCTCCCCCCTCCCAGGGGGAACCCTCAGCCTAGGGCTCCCCTCCCGGGGGCTCCCTAGGCCTAGGGCTCCCCCCTCCCAGGGGGAACCCTCAGCCTAGGGCTCCCCTCCCGGGGGCTCCCTAGGCCTAGGGCTCCCCCCTCCCAGGGGGAACCCTCAGCCTAGGGCTCCCCAGGGCTGGGGCTCCCTAGGCCTAGGGCTCCCCCCTCCCAGGGGGAACCCTCAGCCTAGGGCTCCCCAGGGCTGGGGCTCCCTAGGCCTAGGGCTCCCCCCTCCCAGGGGGAACCCTCAGCCTAGGGCTCCCCAGGGCTGGGGCTCCCTAGGCCTAGGGCTCCCCCCTCCCAGGGGGAAACCTCAGCCTAGGGCTCCCCAGGGCTGGGGCTCCCTAGGCCTAGGGCTCCCCCCTCCCAGGGGGAACCCTCAGCCTAGGGCTCCCCAGGGCTGGGGCTCCCTAGGCCTAGGGCTCCCCCCTCCCAGGTGGAACCCTCAGCCTAGGGCTCCCCAGGGCTGGGGCTCTCTAGGCCTAGGGCTCCCCCCTCCCAGGGGGAACCCTCAGCCTAGGGCTCCCCAGGGCTGGGGCTCCCTAGGCCTAGGGCTCCCCCCTCCCAGGGGGAACCCCCCGCCTAGGGCTCCCCAGGGCTGGGGCTCCCTAGGCCTAGGGCTCCCCCCTCCCAGGGGGAACCCCCAGCCTAGGGCTCACCAGGGCTGGGGCTCCCTAGGCCTAGGGCTCCCCCCTCCCAGGGGGAACCCTCAGCCTAGGGCTCCCCAGGGCTGGGGCTCCCTAGGCCTAGGGCTCCCACCTCCCAGGGGGAACCCTCAGCCTAGGGCTCCCCTCCCGGGGGCTCCCTAGGCCTAGGGCTCCCCCCTCCCAGGGGGAACCCTCAGCCTAGGGCTCCCCTCCCGGGGGCTCCCTAGGCCTAGGGCTCCCCCCTCCCAGGGGGAACCCTCAGCCTAGGGCTCCCCAGGGCTGGGGCTCCCTAGGCCTAGGGCTCCCCCCTCCCAGGGGGAACCCTCAGCCTAGGGCTCCCCAGGGCTGGGGCTCCCTAGGCCTAGGGCTCCCCCCTCCCAGGGGGAACCCTCAGTCTAGGGCTCCCCAGGGCTGGGGCTCCCTAGGCCTAGGGCTCCCCCCTCCCAGGGGGAACCCTCAGCCTAGGGCTCCCCAGGGCTGGGGCTCCCTAGGCTTAGGGCTCCCCCCTCCCAGGGGGAACACTCAGCCTAGGGCTCACCAAGGCTGGGGCTCCCTAGGCCTAGGGCTCCCCCCTCCCAGGGGGAACCCTCAGCCTAGGGCTCCCCAGGGCTGGGCTCCCTAGGCCTAGGGCTCCCCCCTCCCAGGGGGAACCCTCAGCCTAGGGCTCCCCAGGGCTGGGGCTCCCTAGGCCTAGGGCTCCCCCCTCCCAGGGGGAACCCTCAGCCTAGGGCTCCCCAGGGCTGGGGCTCCCTAGGCCTAGGGCTCCCCCCTCCCAGGGGGAACCCTCAGCCTAGGGCTCCCCAGGGCTGGGGCTCTCTAGGCCTAGGGCTCCCCCCTCCCAGGGGGAACCCTCAGCCTAGGGCTCCCCAGGGCTGGGGCTCCCTAGGCCTAGGGCTCCCCCCTCCCAGGGGGAACCCTCAGCCTAGGGCTCTCCAGGGCTGGGGCTCCCTAGGCCTAGGGCTCCCCCCTCCCAGGGGGAACCCTCAGCCTAGGGCTCACCAGGGCTGGGGCTCCCTAGGCTTAGGGCTCCCCCCTCCCAGGGGGAACCCTCAGCCTAGGGCTCACCAGGGCTGGGGCTCCCTAGGCCTAGGGCTCCCCCCTCCCAGGGGGAACCCTCAGCCTAGGGCTCCCCAGGGCTGGGGCTCCCTAGGCCTAGGGCTCCCCCCTCCCAGGGGGAACCCTCAGCCTAGGGCTCCCCTCCCGGGGGCTCCCTAGGCCTAGGGCTCCCCCCTCCCAGGGGGAACCCTCAGCCTAGGGCTCCCCTCCCGGGGGCTCCCTAGGCCTAGGGCTCCCCCCTCCCAGGGGGAACCCTCAGCCTAGGGCTCCCCAGGGCTGGGGCTCCCTAGGCCTAGGGCTCCCCCCTCCCAGGGGGAACCCTCAGCCTAGGGCTCCCCAGGGCTGGGGCTCCCTAGGCCTAGGGCTCCCTCCTCCCAGGGGGAACCCTCAGCCTAGGGCTCCCCAGGGCTGGGGCTCCCTAGGCCTAGGGCTCCCCCCTCCCAGGGGGAACCCTCAGCCTAGGGCTCCCCTCCCGGGGGCTCCCTAGGCCTAGGGCTCCCCCCTCCCAGGGGGAACCCTCAGCCTAGGGCTCCATTCCCGGGGGCTCCCTAGGCCTAGGGCTCCCCCCTCCCAGGGGGAACCCTCAGCCTAGGGCTCCCCAGGGCTGGGGCTCCCTAGGCCTAGGGCTCCCCCCTCCCAGGGGGAACCCTCAGCCTAGGGCTCCCCAGGGCTGGGGCTCCCGAGGCCTAGGGCTCCCCCCTCCCAGGGGGAACCCTCAGCCTAGGGCTCCCCAGGGCTGGGGCTCCCTAGGCCTAGGGCTCCCCCCTCCCAGGGGGAACCCTCAGCCTAGGGCTCCCCAGGGCTGGGGCTCCCTAGGCCTAGGGCTCCCCCCTCCCAGGGGGAACCCTCAGCCTAGGGCTCCCCAGGGCTGGGGCTCCCTAGGCCTAGGGCTCCCCCCTCCCAGGGGGAACCCTCAGCCTAGGGCTCCCCAGGGCTGGGGCTCCCTAGGCCTAGGGCTCCCCCCTCCCAGGGGGAACCCTCAGCCTAGGGCTCCCCAGGGCTGGGGCTCCCTAGGCCTAGGGCTCCCCCCTCCCAGGGGGAACCCTCAGCCTAGGGCTCCCCAGGGCTGGGGCTCCCTAGGCCTAGGGCTCCCCCCTCCCAGGGGGAACCCTCAGCCTAGGGCTCCCCAGGGCTGGGGCTCCCTAGGCCTAGGGCTCCCCCCTCCCAGGGGGAACCCTCAGCCTAGGGCTCCCCAGGGCTGGGGCTCCCTAGGCCTAGGGCTCCCCCCTCCCAGGGGGAACCCTTAGCCTAGGGCCCCCCAGGGCTGGGGCTCCCTAGGCCTAGGGCTCCCCCCTCCCAGGGGGAACTCTCAGCCTAGGGCTCCCCAGGGCTGGGGCTCCCTAGGCCTAGGGCTCCCCCCTCCCAGGGGGAACCCTCAGCCTAGGGCTCCCCAGGGCTGGGGCTCCCTAGGCCTAGGGCTCCCCCCTCCCAGGGGGAACCCTCAGCCTAGGGCTCCCCAGTGCTGGGGCTCCCTAGGCCAAGGGCTCCACCCTCCCAGGGGGAACCCTCAGCCTAGGGCTCCCCTCCCGGGGGCTCCCTAGGCCTAGGGCTCCCCCCTCCCAGGGGGAACCCTCAGCCTAGGGCTCCCCAGGGCTGGGGCTCCCTAGGCCTAGGGCTCCCCCCTCCCAGGGGGAACCCTCAGCCTAGGGCTCCCCAGGGCTGGGGCTCCCTAGGCCTAGGGCTCCCCCCTCCCAGGGGGAACCCTCGGCCTAGGGCTCCCCTCCCGGGGGCTCCCTAGGCCTAGGGCTCCCCGCTCCCAGGGGGAACCCTCGGCCTAGGGCTCCCCTCCCGGGGGCTCCCTAGGCCTAGGGCTCCCCCCTCCCAGGGGGAACCCTCGGCCTAGGGCTCCCCTACCGGGGGCTCCCTAGGCCTAGGGCTCCCCCCTCCCAGGGGGAACCCTCGGCCTAGGGCTCCCCTCCCGGGGGCTCCCTAGGCCTAGGGCTCCCCCCTCCCAGGGGGAACCCTCGGCCTAGGGCTCCCCTCCCGGGGGCTCCCTAGGCCGAGGGCTCCCCCCTCCCAGGGGGAACCCTCGGCCTAGGGTTCCCCTCCCGGGGGCTCCCTAGGCCGAGGGCTCCCCCCTCCCAGGGGGAACCCTCGGCCTAGGGCTCCCCTCCCGGGGGCTCCCTAGGCCGAGGGCTCCCCCCTCCCAGGGGGAACCCTCGGCCTAGGGCTCCCCTCCCGGGGGCTCCCTAGGCCGAGGGCTCCCCCCTCCCAGGGGTAACCCTCAGCCTAGGGCTCCCCAGGGCTGGGGCTCCCTAGGCCTAGGGCTCCCCCCTCCTAGGGGGAACCCTCAGCCTAGGGCTCCCCTCCCGGGGGCTCCCTAGGCCTAGGGCTCCCCCCTCCCAGGGGGAACCCTCAGCCTAGGGCTCCCCTCCCGGGGGCTCCCTAGGCCTAGGGCTCCCCCCTCCCAGGGGGAACCCTCAGCCTAGGGCTCCCCAGGGCTGGGGCTCCCTAGGCCTAGAGCTCCCCCCTCCCAGGGGGAACCCTCAGCCTAGGGCTCCCCAGGGCTGGGGCTCCCTAGGCCTAGGGCTCCCCCCTCCCAGGGGGAACCCTCAGCATAGGGCTCCCCTCCCGGGGGCTCCCTAGGCCTAGGGCTCCCCCCTCCCAGGGGGAACCCTCAGCCTAGGGCTCCCCTCCCGGGGGCTCCCTAGGCCTAGGGATCCCCCCTCCCAGGGGGAACCCTCAGCCTAGGGCTCCCCAGGGCTGGGGCTCCCTAGGCCTAGGGCTCCCCCCTCCCAGGGGGAACCCTCAGCCTAGGGCTCCCCAGGGCTGGGGCTCCCTAGGCCTAGGGCTCCCCCCTCCCAAGGGGAACCCTCAGCCTAGGGCTCCCCAGGGCTGGGGCTCCCTAGGCCTAGGACTCCCCCCTCCCAGGGGGAACCCTCAGCCTAGGGCTCCCCAGGGCTGGGGCTCCCTAGGCCTAGGGCTCCCCCCTCCCAGGGGGAACCCTCAGCCTAGGGCTCCCCAGGGCTGAGGCTCCCTAGGCCTAGGGCTCCCCCCTCCCAGGGGGAACCCTCAGCCTAGGGCTCCCCAGGGCTGGGGCTCCCTAGGCCTAGGGCTCCCCCCTCCCAGGGGGAACCCTCAGCCTAGGGCTCCCCAGGGCTGGGGCTCCCTAGGCCTAGGGCTCCCCCCTCCCAGGGGGTACCCTCAGCCTAGGGCTCCCCAGGGCTGGGGCTCCCTAGGCCTAGGGCTCCCCCCTCCCAGGGGGAACCCTCAGCCTAGGGCTCCCCAGGGCTGGGGCTCCCTAGGCCTAGGGCTCCCCCCTCCCAGGGGGAACCCTCAGCCTAGGGCTCCCCAGTGCTGGGGCTCCCTAGGCCAAGGGCTCCACCCTCCCAGGGGGAACCCTCAGCCTAGGGCTCCCCTCCCGGGGGCTCCCTAGGCCTAGGGCTCCCCCCTCCCAGGGGGAACCCTCAGCCTAGGGCTCCCCAGGGCTGGGGCTCCCTAGGCCTAGGGCTCCCCCCTCCCAGGGGGAACCCTCAGCCTAGGGCTCCCCAGGGCTGGGGCTCCCTCGGCCTAGGGCTCCCCTCCCGGGGGCTCCCTAGGCCTAGGGCTCCCCCCTCCCAGGGGGAACCCTCGGCCTAGGGCTCCCCTCCCGGGGGCTCCCTAGGCCTAGGGCTCACCCCTCCCAGGGGGAACCCTCGGCCTAGGGCTCCCCTCCCGGGGGCTCCCTAGGCCTAGGGCTCCCCCCACCCAGGGGGAACCTTCGGCCTAGGGCTCCCCTCCCGGGGGCTCCCTAGGCCTAGGGCTCCCCCCTCCCAGGGGGAACCCTCGGCCTAGGGCTCCCCTCCCGGGGGCTCCCTAGGCCTAGGGCTCCCCCCTCCCAGGGGGAACCCTCGGCCTAGGGCTCCCCTCCCGGGGGCTCCCTAGGCCTAGGGCTCCCCCCTCCCAGGGGGAACCCTCGGCCTAGGGCTCCCCTCCCGGGGGCTCCCTAGGCCGAGGGCTCCCCCCTCCCAGGGGGAACCCTCGGCCTAGGGCTCCCCTCCCGGGGGCTCCCTAGGCCGAGGGCTCCCCCCTCCCAGGGGGAACCCTCGGCCTAGGGCTCCCCTCCCGGGGGCGCCCTAGGCCGAGGGCTCCCCCCTCCCAGGGGTAACCCTCGGCCTAGGGCTCCCCTCCCGGGGGCGCCATAGGCCGAGGGCTCCCCCCTCCAAGGGGGAACCCTAAGCCTAGGGCTCCCCTCCCGGGGGCTCCCTAGGCCTAGGGCTCCCCCTTCCCAGGGGGAACCCTAAGCCTAGGGCTCCCCAGGGCTGGGGCTCCCTAGGCCTAGGGCTCCCCCCTCCCAGGGGGAACCCTCAGCCTAGGGCTCCCCTCCCGGGGGCTCCCTAGGCCTAGGGCTCCCCCCTCCCAGGGGGAACCCTCAGCCTAGGGCTCCCCTCCCGGGGGCTCCCTAGGCCTAGGGCTCCCCCCTCCCAGGGGGAACCCTCAGCCTAGGGCTCCCCAGGGCTGGGGCTCCCTAGGCCTAGGGCTCCCCCCTCCCAGGGGGAACCCTCAGCCTAGGGCTCCCCAGGGCTGGGGCTCCCTAGGCCTAGGGCTCCCCCCTCCCAGGGGGAACCCTCAGCCTAGGGCTCCCCAGGGCTGGGGCTCCCTAGGCCTAGGGCTCCCCCCTCCCAGGGGGAACCCTCAGCCTAGGGCTCCTCAGGGCTGGGGCTCCCTAGGCCTAGGGCTCCCCCCTCCCAGGGGGAACCCTCAGCCTAGGGCTCCCCAGGGCTGGGGCTCCCTAGGCCTAGGGCTCCCCCCTCCCAGGGGGAACCCTCAGCCTAGGGCTCCCCAGGGCTGGGGCTCCCTAGGCCTAGGGCTCCCCCCTCCCAGGGGGAACCCTCAGCCTAGGGCTCCCCAGGGCTGGGGCTCCCTAGGCCTAGGGCTCCCCCCTCCCAGGGGGAACCCTCAGCCTAGGGCTCCCCAGGTTTGGGGCTCCCTAGGCCTAGGGCTCCCCCCTCCCAGGGGGAACCCTCAGCCTAGGGCTCCCCAGGGCTGGGGCTCCCTAGGCCTAGGGCTCCCCCCTCCCAGGGAGAACCCTCAGCCTAGGGCTCCCCAGGGCTGGGGCTCCCTAGGCCTAGGGCTCCCCCCTCCCAGGGGGAACCCTCAGCCTAGGGCTCCCCAGGGCTGGGGCTCCCTAGGCCTAGGGCTCCCCCCTCCCAGGGGGAACCCTCAGCCTAGGGCTCCCCAGGGCTGGGGCTCCCTAGGCCTAGGGCTCCCCCCTCCCAGGGGGAACCCTCAGCCTAGGGCTCCCCAGGGCTGGGGCTCCCTAGGCCTAGGGCTCCCCCCTCCCAGGGGGAACCCTAAGCCTAGGGCTCCCCAGTGCTGGGGCTCCCTAGGCCAAGGGCTCCACCCTCCCAGGGGGAACCCTCAGCCTAGGGCTCCCCTCCCGGGGGCTCCCTAGGCCTAGGGCTCCCCCCTCCCAGGGGGAACCCTCAGCCTAGGGCTCCACAGGGCTGGGGCCCCCTAGGCCTAGGGCTCCCCCCTCCCAGGGGGAACCCTCAGCCTAGGGCTCCCCAGGGCTGGGGCTCCCTAGGCCTAGGGCTCCCCCCTCCCAGGGGGAACCCTCGGCCTAGGGCTCCCCTCCCGGGGGCTCACTAGGCCTAGGGCTCCCCCCTCCCAGGGGGAACCCTCGGCCTAGGGCTCCCCAGGGCTGGGGCTCCCTAGGCCTAGGGCTCCCCCCTCCCAGGGCGAACCCTCGGCCTAGGGCTCCCCTCCCGGGGGCTCCCTAGGCCTAGGGCTCCCCCCTCCCAGGGGGAACCCTCGGCCTAGGGCTCCCCTCCCGGGGGCTCCCTAGGCCTAGGGCTCCCCCCTCCCAGGGGGAACCCTCGGCCTAGGGCTCCCCTCCCGGGGGCTCCCTAGGCCTAGGGCTCCCCCCTCCCAGGGGGAACCCTCGGCCTAGGGCTCCCCTCCCGGGGGTTCCCTAGGCCTAGGGCTCCCCCCTTCCAGGGGGAACCCTCGGCCTAGGGCTCCCCTCCCGGGGGCTCCCTAGGCCTAGGGCTCCCCCCTCCCAGGGGGAACCCTCGGCCTAGGGCTCCCCTCCCGGGGGCTCCCTAGGCCGAGGGCTCCCCCCTCCCAGGGGGAACCCTCGGCCTAGGGCTCCCCTCCCGGGGGCTCCCTAGGCCGAGGGCTCCCCCCTCCCAGGGGGAACCCTCGGCCTAGGGCTCCCCTCCCGGGGGCTCCCTAGGCCGAGGGCTCCCCCCTCCCAGGGGGAACCCTCGGCCTAGGGCTCCCCTCCCGGGGGCTCTCTAGGCCGAGGGCTCCCCCCTCCCAGGGGGAACCCTAAGCCTAGGGCTCCCCTCCCGGGGGCGCCCTAGGCCGAGGGCTCCCCCCTCCCAGGGGGAACCCTAAGCCTAGGGCTCCCCTCCCGGGGGCTCCCTAGGCCTAGGGCTCCCCCCTCCCAGGGGGAACCCTAAGCCTAGGGCTCCCCAGGGCTGGGGCTCCCTAGGCCTAGGGCTCCCCCCTCCCAGGGGGAACCCTAAGCCTAGGGCTTCCCAGGGCTGGGGCTCCCTAGGCCTAGGGCTCCCCCCTCCCAGGGGGAACCCTAAGCCTAGGGCTCCCCAGGGCAGGGGCTCCCTAGGCCTAGGGCTCCCCCCTCCCAGGGGGAACCCTAAGCCTAGGGCTCCCCAGGGCTGGGGCTCCCTAGGCCTAGGGCTCCCCCCTCCCAGGGGGAACCCTAAGCCTAGGGCTCCCCAGGGCTGGGGCTCCCTAGGCCTAGGGCTCCCCCCTCCCAGGGGGAACCCTAAGCCTAGGGCTCCCCAGGGCTGGGGCTCCCTAGGCCTAGGGCTCCCCCCTCCCAGGGGGAACCCTAAGCCTAGGGCTCCCCAGGGCTGGGGCTCCCTAGGCCTAGGGCTCCCCCCTCCCAGGGGGAACCCTAAGCCTAGGGCTCCCCAGGGCTGGGGCTCCCTAGGCCTAGGGCTCCCCCCTCCCAGGGGGAACCCTAAGCCTAGGGCTCCCCAGGGCTGGGGCTCCCTAGGCCTAGGGCTCCCCCCTCCCGGGGGAACCCTAAGCCTAGGGCTCCCCTCCCGGGGGCTCCCTAGGCCTAGGGGTCCCCCCTCCCAGGGGGAACCCTAAGCCTAGGGCTCCCCAGGGCTGGGGCTCCCTAGGCCTAGGGCTCCCCCCTCCCAGGGGGAACCCTAAGCCTAGGGCTCCCCTCCCGGGGGCTCCCTAGGCCTAGGGCTCCCCCCTCCCAGGGGGAACCCTAAGCCTAGGGCTCCCCTCCCGGGGGCTCCCTAAGCCTAGGGCTCCCCCCTCCCAAGGGGAACCCTAAGCCTAGGGCTCCCCAGGGCTGGGGCTCCCTAGGCCTAGGGCTCCCCCCTCCCAGGGGGAACCCTAAGCCTAGGGCTCCCCAGGGCTGGGGCTCCCTAGGCCTAGGGCTCCCCCCTCCCAGGGGGAACCCTAAGCATAGGGCTCCCCTCCCGGGGGCTCCGTAGGCCTAGGGCTCCCCCCTCCCAGGGGGAAGCCCTAAGCCTAGGGCTCCCCAGGGCTGGGGCTCCCTAGGCCTAGGGCTCCCCCCTCCCAGGGGGAAGCCCTAAGCCTAGGGCTCCCCAGGGCTGGGGCTCCCTAGGCCTAGGTCTCCCCCCTCCCAGGAGGAAGCCCTAAGCCTAGGGCTCCCCAGGGCTGGGGCTCCCTAGGCCTAGGGCTCCCCCCTCCCAGGGGGAAGCCCTAAGCCCAGGGCTCCCCGGGGCGGGGGCTCCCTAGGCCTAGGGCTCCCCCTCCCAGGGGGAAGCCCTAAGCCCAGGGCTCCCCGGGGCGGGGGCTCCCTAGGCCTAGGGCTCCCCCCTCCCAGGGGGAAGCCCTAAGCCCAGGGCTCCCCTCCTGGGGGCTCCCTAGGCCTAGGGCTCCCCCCTCCCAGGGGGAAGCCCTAAGCCCAGGGCTCCCCGGGGAGGGGGCTCCCTAGGCCTAGGACTCCCCCCTTCCAGGGGGAAGCCCTAAGCCCAGGGCTCCCCTCCCGGGGGCTCCCTAGGCCTAGGGCTCCCCCCTCCCAGGGGGAAGCCCTAAGCCCAGGGCTCCCCTCCCGGGGGCTCCCTAGGCCTAGGGCTCCCCCCTCCCAGGGGGAAGCCCTAAGCCCAGGGCTCCCCTCCCGGGGGCTCCCTAGGCCTAGGGCTCCCCCCTCCCAGGGGGAAGCCCTAAGCCCAGGTCTCCCCTCCCGGGGGCTCCCTAGGCCTAGGGCTCCCCCCTCCCAGGGGGAAGCCCTAAGCCCCGGGCTCCCCGGGGCGGGGGCTCCCTAGGCCTAGGGCTCCCCCCTCCCAGGGGGAAGCCCTAAGCCCAGGTCTCCCCTCCCGGGGGCTCCCTAGGCCTAGGGCTCCCCCCTCCCAGGGGGAAGCCCTAAGCCCAGGGCTCACCTCCCGGGGGCTCCCTAGGCCTAGGGCTCCCCCCGCCCAGGGGGAAGCCCTAAGCCCAGGGCTCCCCGGGGCGGGGGCTCCCTAGGCCTAGGGCTCCCCTCCCTGGGGCTCCCTAGGCCTAGGTCTCCCCCCTCCCAGGGGGAAGCCCTAAGCCCAGGGCTCCCCTCCCTGGGGCTCCCTAGGCCTAGGGCTCCCCCCTCCCAGGGGGAAGCCCTAAGCCCAGGGCTCCCCTCCCGGGGGCTCCCTAGGCCTAGGGCTCCCCCCTCCCAGGGGGAAGCCCTAAGCCCAGGGCTCCCCTCCCGGGGGCTCCCTAGGCCTAGGGCTCCCCCCTCCCAGGGGGAAGCCCTAAGCCCAGGGCTCCCCTTCCGGGGGCTCCCTAGGCCTAGGGCTCCCCCTTCCCAGGGGGAAGCCCTAAGCCCAGGGCTCCCCTCCCGTGGGCTCCCTAGGCCTAGGGCTCCCCCCTCCCAGGGGGAAGCCCTAAGCCCAGGGCTCCCCTCCCGGGGGCTCCCTAGGCCTAGGGCTCCCCCCTCCCAGGGGGAAGCCCTAAGCCCAGGGCTCCCCTCCCGGGGGCTCCCTAGGCCTAGGGCTCCCCCCTCCCAGGGGGAAGCCCTAAGACCAGGGCTCCCCGGGGCGGGGGCTCCCTAGGCCTAGGGCTCCCCCCTCCCACCGGGAAGCCCTAAGCCCAGGGCTCCCCGGGGCGGGGGCTCCCTAGGCCTAGGGCTCCCCCCTCCCAGGGGGAAGCCCTAAGCCTAGGGCTCCCCTCCCGGGGGCTCCCTAGGCCTAGGGCTCCCCCCTCCCAGGGGGAAGCCCTAAGCGTAGGGCTCTCCTCCCGGGGGCTCCCTAGGCCTAGGGCTCCCCCCTCCCAAGGGGAAGCCCTAAGCCTAGGGCTCCCCTCCCGGGGGCTCCCTAGGCCTAGGTCTCCCCCCTCCCAGGGGGAAGCCCTAAGCCCAGGGCTCCCCTCCCTGGGGCTCCCTAGGCCTAGGGCTCCCCCCTCCCAGGGGGAAGCCCTAAGCCCAGGGCTCCCCGGGGCGGGGGCTCCCTAGGCCTAGGGCTCCCCCCTCCCAGGGGGAAGCCCTAAGCCCAGGGCTCCCTGGGGCGGGGGCTCCCTAGGCCTAGGGCTCCCCCCTCCCAGGGGGAAGCCCTAAGCCTAGAGCTCCCCTCCCGGGGGCTCCCTAGGCCTAGGGCTCCCCCCTCCCAGGGGGAAGCCCTAAGCCTAGGGCTCCCCTCCCGGGGGCTCCCTAGGCCTAGGGCTCCCCCCTCCCAGGGGGAAGCCCTAAGCCTAGGGCTCCCCTCCCGGGGGCTCCCTAGGCCTAGGGCTCCCCCCTCCCAGGGGGAAGCCCTAAGCCTAGGGCTCCCCTCCCGGGGGCTCCCTAGGCCTAGGGCTCCCCCCTCCCAGGGGGAAGCCCTAATCCTAGGGCTCCCCGGGGCGGGGGCTCCCTAGGCCTAGGGCTCCCCCCTCCCAGGGGGAACCCTAAGCCTAGGGCTCCCCTCCCGGGGGCTCCCTAGGCCTAGGGCTCCCCCCTCCCAGGGGGAACCCTAAGCCTAGGGCTCCCCGGGGCGGGGGCTCCCTAGGCCTAGGGCTCCCCCCTCCCAGGGGTAACCCTAAGCCTACGGCTCCCCGGGGCGGGAGCTCCCTAGGCCTAGGGCTCCCCCCTCCCAGGGGGAACCCTAAGCCTAGGGCTCCACTCCCGGGGGCTCCCTAGGCCTAGGGCTCCCCCCTCCCAGGGGGAACCCTAAGCCTAGGGCTCCCCGGGGCGGGGGCTCCCTAGGCCTAGGGCTCCCCCCTCCCAGGGGGAACCCTAAGCCTAGGGCTCCCCGGGGCTGGGGCTCCCTAGGCCTAGGGCTCCCCCCTCCCAGGGGGAACCCTAAGCCTAGGGCTCCCATCCCGGGGGCTCCCTAGGCCTAGGGCTCCCCCCTCCCAGGGGGAACCCTAAGCCTAGGGCTCCCATCCCGGGGGCTCCCTAGGCCTAGGGCTCCCCCCTCCCAGGGGGAACCCTAAGCCTAGGGCTCCCCTCCCGGGGGCTCCCTAGGCCTAGGGCTCCCCCCTCCCAGGCGGAACCCTAAGCCTAGGGCTCCCCAGTGCGGGGGCTCCCTAGGCCTAGGGCTCCCCCCTCCCAGCGGGAACCCTACGCCTAGGGTTCCCCTCCCGGGGGCTCCCTAGGCCTAGGGCTCCCCCCTCCCAGGGGGAACCCTAAGCCTAGGGCTCCCCAGGGCGGGGGCTCCTTAGGCCTAGGGCTCCCCCCTCCCAGGGGGAACCCTACGCCTAGGGCTCCCCTCCCGGGGGCTCCCTAGGCCTAGGGCTCCCCCCTCCCAGGGGGAACCCTAAGCCTAGGGCTCCCCAGGGCGGGGGCTCCCTAGGCCTAGGGCTCCCCCCTCCCAGGGGGAACCCTACGCCTAGGGCTCCACTCCTGGGGGCTCCCTAGGCCTAGGGCTCCCCCCTCCCAGGGGGAAGCCCTAAGCCCAGGGCTCCCCGGGGCGGGGGCTCCCTAGGCCTAGGGCTCCCCCCTCCCAGGGGGAAGCCCTAAGCCCAGGGCTCCCCGGGGCGGGGGCTCCCTAGGCCTAGGGCTCCCCCCTCCCAGGGGGAAGCCCTAAGCCCAGGGCTCCCCGGGGCGGGGGCTCCCTAGGCCTAGGGCTCCCCCCTCCCAGGGGGAAGCCCTAAGCCCAGGGCTCCCCGGGGCGGGGGCTCCCTAGGCCTAGGGCTCCCCCCTCCCAGGGGTTAGCCCTAAGCCCAGGGCTCCCCGGGGCGGGGGCTCCCTAGGCCTAGGGCTCCCCCCTCCCAGGGGGAAGCCCTAAGCCCAGGGCTCCCCGGGGCGGGGGCTCCCTAGGCCTAGGGCTCCCCCCTCCCAGGGGGAAGCCCTAAGCCCAGGGCTCCCCGGGGCAGGGGCTCCCTAGGCCTAGGGCTCCCCCCTCCCAGGGGGAAGCCCTAAGCCCAGGGCTCCCCGGGGCGGGGGCTCCCTAGGCCTAGGGCTCCCCCCTCCCAGGGGGAAGCCCTAAGCCCAGGGCTCCCCGGGGCGGGGGCTCCCTAGGCCTAGGGCTCCCCCCTCCCAGGAGGAAGCCCTAAGCCCAGGGCTCCCCGGGGCGGGGGCTCCCTAGGCCTAGGGCTCCCCCCTCCCAGGGGGAAGCCCTAAGCCCAGGGCTCCCCGGGGCGGGGGCTCCCTAGGCCTAGGGCTCCCCCCTCCCAGGGGGAAGCCCTAAGCCCAGGGCTCCCCGTGGCGGGGGCTCCCTAGGCCTAGGGCTCCCCCCTCCCAGGGGGAAGCCCTAAGCCCAGGGCTCCCCTCCTGGGGGCTCCCTAGGCCTAGGGCTCCCCCCTCCCAGGGGGAAGCCCTAAGCCCAGGGCTCCCCGGGGAGGGGGCTCCCTAGGCCTAGGACTCCCTCCTTCCAGGGGGAAGCCCTAAGCCCAGGGCTCCCCTCCCGGGGGCTCCCTAGGCCTAGGGCTCCCCCCTCCCAGGGGGAAGCCCTAAGCCCAGGGCTCCCCTCCCGGGGGCTCCCTAGGCCTAGGGCTCCCCCCTCCCAGGGGGAAGCCCTAAGCCCAGGGCTCCCCTCCCGGGGGCTCCCTAGGCCTAGGGCTCCCCCCTCCCAGGGGGAAGCCCTAAGCCCAGGTCTCCCCTCCCGGGGGCTCCCTAGGCCTAGGGCTCCCCCCTCCCAGGGGGAAGCCCTAAGCCCCGGGCTCCCCGGGGCGGGGGCTCCCTAGGCCTAGGGCTCCCCCCTCCCAGGGGGAAGCCCTAAGCCCAGGTCTCCCCTCCCGGGGGCTCCCTAGGCCTAGGGCTCCCCCCTCCCAGGGGGAAGCCCTAAGCCCAGGGCTCACCTCCCGGGGGCTCCCTAGGCCTAGGGCTCCCCCCGCCCAGGGGGAAGCCCTAAGCCCAGGGCTCCCCGGGGCGGGGGCTCCCTAGGCCTAGGGCTCCCCTCCCTGGGGCTCCCTAGGCCTAGGTCTCCCCCCTCCCAGGGGGAAGCCCTAAGCCCAGGGCTCCCCTCCCTGGGGCTCCCTAGGCCTAGGGCTCCCCCCTCCCAGGGGGAAGCCCTAAGCCCAGGGCTCCCCTCCCGGGGGCTCCCTAGGCCTAGGGCTCCCCCCTCCCAGGGGGAAGCCCTAAGCCCAGGGCTCCCCTCCCGGGGGCTCCCTAGGCCTAGGGCTCCCCCCTCCCAGGGGGAAGCCCTAAGCCCAGGGCTCCCCTTCCGGGGGCTCCCTAGGCCTAGGGCTCCCCCCTCCCAGGGGGAAGCCCTAAGCCCAGGGCTCCCCTCCCGGGGGCTCCCTAGGCCTAGGGCTCCCCCCTCCCAGGGGGAAGCCCTAAGCCCAGGGCTCCCCTCCCGGGGGCTCCCTAGGCCTAGGGCTCCCCCCTCCCAGGGGGAAGCCCTAAGCCCAGGGCTCCCCTCCCGGGGGCTCCCTAGGCCTAGGGCTCCCCCCTCCCAGGGGGAAGCCCTAAGACCAGGGCTCCCCGGGGCGGGGGCTCCCTAGGCCTAGGGCTCCCCCCTCCCACCGGGAAGCCCTAAGCCCAGGGCTCCCCGGGGCGGGGGCTCCCTAGGCCTAGGGCTCCCCCCTCCCAGGGGGAAGCCCTAAGCCTAGGGCTCCCCTCCCGGGGGCTCCCTAGGCCTAGGGCTCCCCCCTCCCAGGGGGAAGCCCTAAGCGTAGGGCTCTCCTCCCGGGGGCTCCCTAGGCCTAGGGCTCCCCCCTCCAAGGGGGAAGCCCTAAGCCTAGGGCTCCCCTCCCGGGGGCTCCCTAGGCCTAGGTCTCCCCCCTCCCAGGGGGAAGCCCTAAGCCCAGGGCTCCCCTCCCTGGGGCTCCCTAGGCCTAGGGCTCCCCCCTCCCAGGGGGAAGCCCTAAGCCCAGGGCTCCCTGGGGCGGGGGCTCCCTAGGCCTAGGGCTCCCCCCTCCCAGGGGGAAGCCCTAAGCCTAGAGCTCCCCTCCCGGGGGCTCCCTAGGCCTAGGGCTCCCCCCTCCCAGGGGGAAGCCCTAAGCCTAGGGCTCCCCTCCCGGGGGCTCCCTAGGCCTAGGGCTCCCCCCTCCCAGGGGGAAGCCCTAAGCCTAGGGCTCCCCTCCCGGGGGCTCCCTAGGCCTAGGGCTCCCCCCTCCCAGGGGGAAGCCCTAAGCCTAGGGCTCCCCTCCCGGGGGCTCCCTAGGCCTAGGGCTCCCCCCTCCCAGGGGGAAGCCCTAATCCTAGGGCTCCCCGGGGCGGGGGCTCCCTAGGCCTAGGGCTCCCCCCTCCCAGGGGGAACCCTAAGCCTAGGGCTCCCCTCCCGGGGGCTCCCTAGGCCTAGGGCTCCCCCCTCCCAGGGGGAACCCTAAGCCTAGGGCTCCCCGGGGCGGGGGCTCCCTAGGCCTAGGGCTCCCCCCTCCCAGGGGTAACCCTAAGCCTACGGCTCCCCGGGGCGGGAGCTCCCTAGGCCTAGGGCTCCCCCCTCCCAGGGGGAACCCTAAGCCTAGGGCTCCCCTCCCGGGGGCTCCCTAGGCCTAGGGCTCCCCCCTCCCAGGGGGAACCCTAAGCCTAGGGCTCCCCGGGGCGGGGGCTCCCTAGGCCTAGGGCTCCCCCCTCCCAGGGGGAACCCTAAGCCTAGGGCTCCCCTCCCGGGGGCTCCCTAGGCCTAGGGCTCCCCCCTCCCAGGGGGAACCCTAAGCCTAGGGCTCCCCGGGGCGGGGGCTCCCTAGGCCTAGGGCTCCCCCCTCCCAGGGGGAACCCTAAGCCTAGGGCTCCCCGGGGCTGGGGCTCCCTAGGCCTAGGGCTCCCCCCTCCCAGGGGGAACCCTAAGCCTAGGGCTCCCATCCCGGGGGCTCCCTAGGCCTAGGGCTCCCCCCTCCCAGGGGGAACCCTAAGCCTAGGGCTCCCATCCCGGGGGCTCCCTAGGCCTAGGGCTCCCCCCTCCCAGGGGGAACCCTAAGCCTAGGGCTCCCCTCCCGGGGGCTCCCTAGGCCTAGGGCTCCCCCCTCCCAGGCGGAACCCTAAGCCTAGGGCTCCCCAGTGCGGGGGCTCCCTAGGCCTAGGGCTCCCCCCTCCCAGCGGGAACCCTACGCCTAGGGCTCCCCTCCCGGGGGCTCCCTAGGCCTAGGGCTCCCCCCTCCCAGGGGGAACCCTAAGCCTAGGGCTCCCCAGGGCGGGGGCTCCTTAGGCCTAGGGCTCCCCCCTCCCAGGGGGAACCCTACGCCTAGGGCTCCCCTCCCGGGGGCTCCCTAGGCCTAGGGCTCCCCCCTCCCAGGGGGAACCCTAAGCCTAGGGCTCCCCAGGGCGGGGGCTCCCTAGGCCTAGGGCTCCCCCCTCCCAGGGGGAACCCTACGCCTAGGGCTCCACTCCTGGGGGCTCCCTAGGCCTAGGGCTCCCCCCTCCCAGGGGGAAGCCCTAAGCCCAGGGCTCCCCGGGGCGGGGGCTCCCTAGGCCTAGGGCTCCCCCCTCCCAGGGGGAAGCCCTAAGCCCAGGGCTCCCCGGGGCGGGGGCTCCCTAGGCCTAGGGCTCCCCCCTCCCAGGGGGAAGCCCTAAGCCCAGGGCTCCCCGGGGCGGGGACTCCCTAGGCCTAGGGCTCCCCCCTCCCAGGGGTTAGCCCTAAGCCCAGGGCTCCCCGGGGCGGGGGCTCCCTAGGCCTAGGGCTCCCCCCTCCCAGGGGGAAGCCCTAAGCCCAGGGCTCCCCGGGGCGGGGGCTCCCTAGGCCTAGGGCTCCCCCCTCCCAGGGGGAAGCCCTAAGCCCAGGGCTCCCCGGGGCGGGGGCTCCCTAGGCCTAGGGCTCCCCCCTCCCAGGGGGAAGCCCTAAGCCCAGGGCTCCCCGGGGCGGGGGCTCCCTAGGCCTAGGGCTCCCCCCTCCCAGGGGGAAGCCCTAAGCCCAGGGCTCCCCGGGGCGGGGGCTCCCTAGGCCTAGGGCTCCCCCCTCCCAGGGGGAAGCCCTAAGCCCAGGGCTCCCCGGGGCGGGGGCTCCCTAGGCCTAGGGCTCCCCCCTCCCAGGGGGAAGCCCTAAGCCCAGGGCTCCCCGGGGCGGGGGCTCCCTAGGCCTAGGGCTCCCCCCTCCCAGGGGGAAGCCCTAAGCCCAGGGCTCCCCGGGGCGGGGGCTCCCTAGGCCTAGGGCTCCCCCCTCCCAGGGGGAAGCCCTAAGCCCAGGGCTCCCCGGGGCGGGGGCTCCCTAGGCCTAGGGCTCCCCCCTCCCAGGGGGAAGCCCTAAGCCCAGGGCTCCCCTCCTGGGGGCTCCCTAGGCCTAGGGCTCCCCCCTCCCAGGGGGAAGCCCTAAGCCCAGGGCTCCCCGGGGCGGGGGCTCCCTAGGCCTAGGGCTCCCCCCTCCCAGGGGGAAGCCCTAAGCCCAGGGCTCCCCGGGGCGGGGGCTCCCTAGGCCTTGGGCTCCCCCCTCCCAGGGGGAAGCCCTAAGCCCAGGGCTCCCCTCCAGGGGGCTCCCTAGGCCTAGGGCTCCCCCCTCCCAGGGGGAAGCCCTAAGCCCAGGGCTCACCTCCCGGGGGCTCCCTAGGCCTAGGGCTCCCCCCGCCCAGGGGGAAACCCTAAGCCCAGGGCTCCCCGGGGCGGGGGCTCCCTAGGCCTAGGGCTCCCCCCTCCCAGGGGGAAGCCCTAAGCCCAGGGCTCCCCTCCCGGGGGCTCCCTAGGCCTAGGGCTCCCCCCTCCCAGGGGGAAGCCCTAAGCCCAGGGCTCCCCTCCCGGGGGCTCCCTAGGCCTAGGGCTCCCCCCTCCCAGGGGGAAGCCCTAAGCCCAGGGCTCCCCTCCCGGGGGCTCCCTAGGCCTAGGGCTCCCCCCTCCCAGGGGGAAGCCCTAAGCCCAGGGCTCCCCTTCCGGGGGCTCCCTAGGCCTAGGGCTCCCCCCTCCCAGGGGGAAGCCCTAAGCCCAGGGCTCCCCTCCCGGGGGCTCCCTAGGCCTAGGGCTCCACCCTCCCAGGGGGAAGCCCTAAGACTAGGGCTCCCCTCCCGGGGGCTCCCTAGGCCTAGGGCTCCCCCCTCCCAGGGGGAAGCCCTAAGCCCAGGGCTCCCCTCCCTGGGGCTCCCTAGGCCTAGGGCTCCCCCCTCCCAGGGGGAAGCCTTAAGCCCAGGGCTCCCCGGGGCGGGGGCTCCCTAGGCCTAGGGCTCCCCCCTCCCAGGGGGAAGCCCTAAGCCCAGGGCTCCCTGGGGCGGGGGCTCCCTAGGCCTGGGGCTCCCCCCTCCCAGGGGGAAGCCCTAAGCCTAGAGCTCCCCTCCCGGGGGCTCCCTAGGCCTAGGGCTCCCACTCCCAGGGGGAAGCCCTAAGCCTAGGGCTCCCCTCCCGGGGGCTCCCTAGGCCTAGGGCTCCCCCCTCCCAGGGGGAAGCCCTAAGCCTAGGGCTCCACGGGGTGGGGGCTCCCTAGGCCTAGGGCTCCCCCCTCCCAGGGGGAACCCTAAGCCTAGGGCTCCCATCCCGGGGGCTCCCTAGGCCAAGGGCTCCCCCCTCCCAGGGGGAACCCTAAGCCTAGGGCTCCCCTCCCGGGGGCTCCCTAGGCCTAGGGCTCCCCCCTCCCAGGCGGAACCCTAAACCTAGGGCTCCCCAGTGCGGGGGCTCCCTAGGCCTAGGGCTCCCCCCTCCCAGCGGGAACCCTACGCCTAGGGCTCCCCTCCCGGGGGCTCCCTAGGCCTATGGCTCCCCCCTCTCAGGGGGAACCCTAAGCCTAGGGCTCCCCAGGGCGGGGGCTCCTTAGGCCTAGGGCTCCCCCCTCCCAGGGGGAACACTACGCCTAGGGCTCCCCTCCCGGGGGCTCCCTAGGCCTAGGGCTCCCCCCTCCCAGGGGGAACCCTAAGCCTAGGGCTCCCCAGGGCGGGGGCTCCCTAGGCCTAGGGCTCCCCCCTCCCAGGGGGAACCCTACGCCTAGGGCTCCACTCCCGGGGGCTCCCTAGGCCTAGGGCTCCCCCCTCCCAGGGGGAAGCCCTAAGCCCAGGGCTCCCCGGGGCGGGGGCTCCCTAGGCCTTGGGCTCCCCCCTCCCAGGGGGAAGCCCTAAGCCCAGGGCTCCCCTCCAGGGGGCTCCCTAGGCCTAGGGCTCCCCCCTCCCAGGGGGAAGCCCTAAGCCCAGGGCTCACCTCCCGGGGGCTCCCTAGGCCTAGGGCTCCCCCCGCCCAGGGGGAAACCCTAAGCCCAGGGCTCCCCGGGGCGGGGGCTCCCTAGGCCTAGGGCTCCCCCCTCCCAGGGGGAAGCCCTAAGCCCAGGGCTCCCCTCCCGGGGGCTCCCTAGGCCTAGGGCTCCCCCCTCCCAGGGGGAAGCCCTAAGCCCAGGGCTCCCCTCCCGGGGGCTCCCTAGGCCTAGGGCTCCCCCCTCCCAGGGGGAAGCCCTAAGCCCAGGGCTCCCCTCCCGGGGGCTCCCTAGGCCTAGGGCTCCCCCCTCCCAGGGGGAAGCCCTAAGCCCAGGGCTCCCCTCCCGGGGGCTCCCTAGGCCTAGGGCTCCCCCCTCCCAGGGGGAAGCCCTAAGCCCAGGGCTCCCCTCCCGGGGGCTCCCTAGGCCTAGGGCTCCCCCCTCCCAGGGGGAAGCCCTAAGACTAGGGCTCCCCTCCCGGGGGCTCCCTAGGCCTAGGGCTCCCCCCTCCCAGGGGGAAGCCCTAAGCCCAGGGCTCCCCTCCCGGGGGCTCCCTAGGCCTAGGGCTCCCCCCTCCCAGGGGGAAGCCTTAAGCCCAGGGCTCCCCGGGGCGGGGGCTCCCTAGGCCTAGGGCTCCCCCCTCCCAGGGGGAAGCCCTAAGCCCAGGGCTCCCTGGGGCGGGGGCTCCCTAGGCCTGGGGCTCCCCCCTCCCAGGGGGAAGCCCTAAGCCTAGAGCTCCCCTCCCGGGGGCTCCCTAGGCCTAGGGCTCCCACTCCCAGGGGGAAGCCCTAAGCCTAGGGCTCCCCTCCCGGGGGCTCCCTAGGCCTAGGGCTCCCCCCTCCCAGGGGGAAGCCCTAAGCCTAGGGCTCCACGGGGTGGGGGCTCCCTAGGCCTAGGGCTCCCCCCTCCCAGGGGGAACCCTAAGCCTAGGGCTCCCATCCCGGGGGCTCCCTAGGCCTAGGGCTCCCCCCTCCCAGGCGGAACCCTAAACCTAGGGCTCCCCAGTGCGGGGGCTCCCTAGGCCTAGGGCTCCCCCCTCCCAGCGGGAACCCTACGCCTAGGGCTCCCCTCCCGGGGGCTCCCTAGGCCTATGGCTCCCCCCTCCCAGGGGGAACCCTAAGCCTAGGGCTCCCCAGGGCGGGGGCTCCTTAGGCCTAGGGCTCCCCCCTCCCAGGGGGAACACTACGCCTAGGGCTCCCCTCCCGGGGGCTCCCTAGGCCTAGGGCTCCCCCCTCCCAGGGGGAACACTAAGCCTAGGGCTCCCCAGGGCGGGGGCTCCCTAGGCCTAGGGCTCCCCCCTCCCAGGGGGAACCCTACGCCTAGGGCTCCCCTCCCGGGGGCTCCCTAGGCCTAGGGCTCCCCCCTCCCAGGGGGAAGCCCTAAGCCTAGGGCTCCACGGGGTGGGGGCTCCCTAGGCCTAGGGCTCCCCCCTCCCAGGGGGAACCCTAAGCCTAGGGCTCCCATCCCGGGGGCTCCCTAGGCCAAGGGCTCCCCCCTCCCAGGGGGAACCCTAAGCCTAGGGCTCCCCTCCCGGGGGCTCCCTAGGCCTAGGGCTCCCCCCTCCCAGGCGGAACCCTAAACCTAGGGCTCCCCAGTGCGGGGGCTCCCTAGGCCTAGGGCTCCCCCCTCCCAGCGGGAACCCTACGCCTAGGGCTCCCCTCCCGGGGGCTCCCTAGGCCTATGGCTCCCCCCTCTCAGGGGGAACCCTAAGCCTAGGGCTCCCCAGGGCGGGGGCTCCTTAGGCCTAGGGCTCCCCCCTCCCAGGGGGAACACTACGCCTAGGGCTCCCCTCCCGGGGGCTCCCTAGGCCTAGGGCTCCCCCCTCCCAGGGGGAACCCTAAGCCTAGGGCTCCCCAGGGCGGGGGCTCCCTAGGCCTAGGGCTCCCCCCTCCCAGGGGGAACCCTACGCCTAGGGCTCCACTCCCGGGGGCTCCCTAGGCCTAGGGCTCCCCCCTCCCAGGGGGAAGCCCTAAGCCCAGGGCTCCCCGGGGCGGGGGCTCCCTAGGCCTTGGGCTCCCCCCTCCCAGGGGGAAGCCCTAAGCCCAGGGCTCCCCTCCAGGGGGCTCCCTAGGCCTAGGGCTCCCCCCTCCCAGGGGGAAGCCCTAAGCCCAGGGCTCACCTCCTGGGGGCTCCCTAGGCCTAGGGCTCCCCCCGCCCAGGGGGAAACCCTAAGCCCAGGGCTCCCCGGGGCGGGGGCTCCCTAGGCCTAGGGCTCCCCCCTCCCAGGGGGAAGCCCTAAGCCCAGGGCTCCCCTCCCGGGGGCTCCCTAGGCCTAGGGCTCCCCCCTCCCAGGGGGAAGCCCTAAGCCCAGGGCTCCCCTCCCGGGGGCTCCCTAGGCCTAGGGCTCCCCCCTCCCAGGGGGAAGCCCTAAGCCCAGGGCTCCCCTCCCGGGGGCTCCCTAGGCCTAGGGCTCCCCCCTCCCAGGGGGAAGCCCTAAGCCCAGGGCTCCCCTCCCGGGGGCTCCCTAGGCCTAGGGCTCCCCCCTCCCAGGGGGAAGCCCTAAGACTAGGGCTCCCCTCCCGGGGGCTCCCTAGGCCTAGGGCTCCCCCCTCCCAGGGGGAAGCCCTAAGCCCAGGGCTCCCCTCCCGGGGGCTCCCTAGGCCTAGGGCTCCCCCCTCCCAGGGGGAAGCCTTAAGCCCAGGGCTCCCCGGGGCGGGGGCTCCCTAGGCCTAGGGCTCCCCCCTCCCAGGGGGAAGCCCTAAGCCCAGGGCTCCCTGGGGCGGGGGCTCCCTAGGCCTGGGGCTCCCCCCTCCCAGGGGGAAGCCCTAAGCCTAGAGCTCCCCTCCCGGGGGCTCCCTAGGCCTAGGGCTCCCACTCCCAGGGGGAAGCCCTAAGCCTAGGGCTCCCCTCCCGGGGGCTCCCTAGGCCTAGGGCTCCCCCCTCCCAGGGGGAAGCCCTAAGCCTAGGGCTCCACGGGGTGGGGGCTCCCTAGGCCTAGGGCTCCCCCCTCCCAGGGGGAACCCTAAGCCTAGGGCTCCCATCCCGGGGGCTCCCTAGGCCTAGGGCTCCCCCCTCCCAGGGGGAACCCTAAGCCTAGGGCTCCCCTCCCGGGGGCTCCCTAGGCCTAGGGCTCCCCCCTCCCAGGCGGAACCCTAAACCTAGGGCTCCCCAGTGCGGGGGCTCCCTAGGCCTAGGGCTCCCCCCTCCCAGCGGGAACCCTACGCCTAGGGCTCCCCTCCCGGGGGCTCCCTAGGCCTATGGCTCCCCCCTCCCAGGGGGAACCCTAAGCCTAGGGCTCCCCAGGGCGGGGGCTCCTTAGGCCTAGGGCTCCCCCCTCCCAGGGGGAACACTACGCCTAGGGCTCCCCTCCCGGGGGCTCCCTAGGCCTAGGGCTCCCCCCTCCCAGGGGGAACACTAAGCCTAGGGCTCCCCAGGGCGGGGGCTCCCTAGGCCTAGGGCTCCCCCCTCCCAGGGGGAACCCTACGCCTAGGGCTCCACTCCCGGGGGCTCCCTAGGCCTAGGGCTCCCCCCTCCCAGGGGGAACCCTAAGCCTAGGGCTCCCCAGGGCGGGGGCTCCCTAGGCCTAGGGCTCCCCCCTCCCAGGGGGAACTCTAAGCCTAGGGCTCCCCTCCTGGGGGCTCCCTAGGCCTAGGGCTCCCCCCTCCCAGGGGGAACCCTAAGCCTAGGGCTCCCCAGGGCGGGGGATCCCTTGGCCTAGGGCTCCCCCCTCCCAGGGGGAACCGTACGCCTAGGGCTCCCCTCCCGGGGGCTCCCTAGGCCTAGGGCTCCCCCCTCCCCCTCCCAGGGGTGGGGGAAGCCCTAAGCGCCTAGGGCTCCCCAGGGCGGGGGCTCCCTAGGCCTAGGGCTTCCCCCCCCCCTCCCAGGGGTGGGGGAAGCCCTAAGCGCCTAGGGCTCCCCAGGGCGGGGGCTCCCTAGGCCTAGGGCTTCCCCCCCCCTCCCAGGGGTGGGGGAAGCCCTAAGCGCCTAGGGCTCCCCAGGGCGGGGGCTCCCTAGGCCTAGGGCTTCCCCCCCCCTCCCAGGGGTGGGGGAAGCCCTAAGCGCCTAGGGCTCCCCAGGGCGGGGGCTCCCTAGGCCTAGGGCTTCCCCCCCCCCTCCCAGGGGTGGGGGAAGCCCTAAGCGCCTAGGGCTCCCCAGGTCGGGGGCTCCCTAGGCCTAAGGCTTCCCCCCCCCTCCCAGGGGTGGGGGAAGCCCTAAGCGCCTAGGGCACCCCAGGTCGGGGGCTCCCTAGGCCTAGGGCTTCACCCCCCCCCTCCCAGGGGTGGGGGAAGCCCTAAGCGCCTAGGGCTGCCCAGGTCGGGGGCTCCCTAGGCCTAGGGCTTCCCCCCCCCCCTCCCAGGGGTGGGGAAGCCCTAAGCGCCTAGGGCTCCCCAGGGCGGGGGCTCCCTAGGCCTAGGGCTTCCCCCCCCCTCCCAGGGGTGGGGGAAGCCCTAAGCGCCTAGGGCTCCCCAGGGCGGGGGCTCCCTAGGCCTAGGGCTTCCCCCCCCCTCCCAGGGGTGGGGGAAGCCCTAAGCGCCTAGGGCTCCCCAGGGCGGGGCTCCCTAGGCCTAGGGCTTCCCCCCCCCCTCCCAGGGGTGGGGGAAGCCCTAAGCGCCTAGGGCACCCCAGGGCGGGGGCTCCCTAGGCCTAGGGCTTCCCCCCCCCCTCCCAGGGGTGGGGGAAGCCCTAAGCGCCTAGGGCTCCCCAGGGCGGGGGCTCCCTAGGCCTAGGGCTTCCCCCCCCCTCCAAGGGGTGGGGGAAGCCCTAAGCGCCTAGGGCTCCCCAGGGCGGGGGCTCCCTAGGCCTAGGTCTTCCCCCCCCCCTCCCAGGGGTGGGGGAAGCCCTAAGCGCCTAGGGCTCCCCAGGGCGGGGGCTCCCTAGGCCTAGGGCATCCCCCCCCCCTCCCAGGGGTGGGGGAAGCCCTAAGCGCCTAGGGCTCCCCAGGTCGGGGGCTCCCTAGGCCTAGGGCTTCCCCCCCCCTCCCAGGGGTGGGGGAAGCCCTAAGCGCCTAGGGCTCCCCAGGGCGGGGGCTCCCTAGGCCTAGGGCTTCCCCCCCCCTCCCAGGGGTGGGGGAAGACCTAAGCGCCTAGGGCTCCCCAGGGCGGGGGCTCCCTAGGCCTAGGGCTTCCCCCCCCCCCTCCCAGGGGTGGGGAAGCCCTAAGCGCCTAAGGCTCCCCAGGGCGGGGGCTCCCTAGGCCTAGGGCTTCCCCCCCCTCCCAGGGGTGGGGGAAGCCCTAAGGGCCTAGGGCTCCCCAGGGCGGGGGCTCCCTAGGCCTAGGGCTTCCCCCCCCCCTCCCAGGGGTGGGGGAAGCCCTCCTAGGGCTCCCCAGGGCGGGGGCTCCCTAGGTGGGGGAAGCCCTAAGCGCCTAGGGCTCCCCAGGGCGGGGGCTCCCTAGGTCTAGGGCTTCCCCCCCCTCTCCCAGGGGTGGGGAAGCCCTAAGCGCCTAGGGCTCCCCAGGGCGGGGGCTCCCTAGGCCTAGGGCTTCCCTCCCCCTCCCAGGGGTGGGGGAAGCCCTAAGCGCCTAGGGCTCCCAGGGCGGGGCTCCCTAGGCCTAGGGCTTCCCCCCCCCTCCCAGGGGTGGGGGAAGCCCTAAGCGCCTAGGGCTCCCCAGGGCGGGGGCTCCCTAGGCCTAGGGCTTCCCCCCCCCCTCCCAGGGGTGGGGGAAGCCCTAAGCGCCTAGGTCTCCCCAGGGCGGGGGCTCCCTAGGCCTAGGGCTTCCCCCCCCCCCTCCCAGGGGTGGGATAAGCCCTAAGCGCCTAGGGCTCCCCAGGTCGGGGGCTCCCTAGGCCTAGGGCTTCACCCCCCCCCCTCCCAGGGGTGGGGGAAGCCCTAAGCGCCTAGGGCTCCCCAGGTCGGGGGCTCCCTATGCCTAGGGCTTCCCCCCCCCACCTCCCAGGGGTGGGGGAAGCCCTAAGCGCCTAGGGCTCCCCAGGGCGGGGGCTCCCTAGGCCTAGGGCTTCCCCCCCCCCTCCCTGGGGTGGGGGAAGCCCTAAGCGCCTAGGGCTCCCCAGGGCGGGGGCTCCCTAGGCCTAGGGCTTCCCCCCCCCTCCCAGGGGTGGGGGAAGCCCTAAGCGCCTAGGGCTCCCCAGGGCGGGGCTCCCTAGGCCTAGGGCTTCCCCCCCCCCTCCCAGGGGTGGGGGAAGCCCTAAGCGCCTAGGGCACCCCAGGGCGGGGGCTCCCTAGGCCTAGGGCTTCCCCCCCCCCTCCCAGGGGTGGGGGAAGCCCTAAGCGCCTAGGGCTCCCCAGGGCGGGGGCTCCCTAGGCCTAGGGCTTCCCCCCCCTCCCAGGGGTGGGGGAAGCCCTAAGCGCCTAGGGCTCCCCAGGGCGGGGGCTCCCTAGGCCTAGGGCTTCCCCCCCCCCTCCCAGGGGTGGGGGAAGCCCTAAGCGCCTAGGGCTCCCAAGGGCGGGGGCTCCCTAGGCCCAGGGCTTCCCCCCCCCCTCCCAGGGGTGGGGGAAGCCCTAAGCGCCTAGGGCTCCCCAGGGCGGGGGCTCCCTAGGCCTAGGGCTTCCCCCCCCCCTCCGAGGGGTGGGGGAAGCCCTAAGCGCCTAGGGCTCCCCAGGGCGGGGGCTCCCTAGGCCTAGGGCTTCCCCCCCCCTCCGAGGGGTGGGGGAAGCCCTAAGCGCCTAGGGCTCCCCAGGGCGGGGGCTCCCTAGGCCTAGGGCTTCCCCCCCCCTCCCAGGGGTGGGGGAAGCCCTAAGCGCCTAGGGCTCCCCAGGGCGGGGGCTCCCTAGGCCTAGGGCTTCCCCCCCCCCTCCCAGGGGTGGGGGAAGCCCTAAGCGCCTAGGGCTCCCCAGGGCGGGGGCTCCTAGGCCTAGGGCTTCCCCCCCCTCCCAGGGGTGGGGGAAGCCCTAAGCGCCTAGGGCTCCCCAGGGCGGGGGCTCCCTAGGCCTAGGGCTTCCCCCCCCCCTCCCAGGGGTGGGGGAAGCCCTAAGCGCCTAGGGCTCCCCAGGGCGGGGGCTCCCTAGGCCTAGGGCATCCCCCCCCCTCCCAGTGGTGGGGGAAGCCCTAAGCGCCTAGGGCTCCCCAGGTCGGGGGCTCCCTAGGCCTAGGGCTTCCCCCCCCCTCCCAGGGGTGGGGGAAGCCCTAAGCGCCTAGTGCTCCCCAGGGCGGGGGCTCCCTAGGCCTAGGGCTTCCCCCCCCCTCCCAGGGGTGGGGGAAGCCCTAAGCGCCTAGGGCTCCCCAGGGCGGGGGCTCCCTAGGCCTAGGGCTTTCCCCCCCCTCCCAGGGGTGGGGGAAGCCCTAAGCGCCTAAGGCTCCCCAGGGCGGGGGCTCCCTAGGCCTAGGGCTTCCCCCCCCTCCCAGGGGTGGGGGAAGCCCTAAGCGCCTAGGGCTCCCCAGGGCGGGGGCTCCCTAGGCCTAGGGCTTCCCCCCCCCTCCCAGGGGTGGGGGAAGCCCTAAGCGCCTAGGGCTCCCCAGGGCGGGGGCTCCCTAGGCCTAGGGCTTCCCCCCCCCCTCCAGGGGTGGGGGAAGCCCTAAGCGCCTAAGGCTCCCCAGGGCGGGGGCTCCCTAGGCCTAGGGCTCCCCCCTCCCAGCGGGAACCCTACGCCTAGGGCTCCCCTCCCGGGGCTCCCTAGGCCTATGGCTCCCCCCTCTCAGGGGGAACCCTAAGCCTAGGGCTCCCCAGGGCGGGGGCTCCTTAGGCCTAGGGCTCCCCCCTCCCAGGGGGAACACTACGCCTAGGGCTCCCCTCCCGGGGGCTCCCTAGGCCTAGGGCTCCCCCCTCCCAGGGGGAACCCTAAGCCTAGGGCTCCCCAGGGCGGGGGCTCCCTAGGCCTAGGGCTCCCCCCTCCCAGGGGGAACCCTACGCCTAGG
The DNA here is from genome assembly GCF_050624435.1 of Tenrec ecaudatus. NCBI lineage: Eukaryota > Metazoa > Chordata > Mammalia > Afrosoricida > Tenrecidae > Tenrec > Tenrec ecaudatus. The sequence continues at coordinate 17,390 of NW_027459207.1, read as the reverse complement.
GCTCCACTCCCGGGGGCTCCCTAGGCCTAGGGCTCCCCCCTCCCAGGGGGAAGCCCTAAGCCCAGGGCTCCCCGGGGCGGGGGCTCCCTAGGCCTTGGGCTCCCCCCTCCCAGGGGGAAGCCCTAAGCCCAGGGCTCCCCTCCAGGGGGCTCCCTAGGCCTAGGGCTCCCCCCTCCCAGGGGGAAGCCCTAAGCCCAGGGCTCACCTCCCGGGGGCTCCCTAGGCCTAGGGCTCCCCCCGCCCAGGGGAAACCCTAAGCCCAGGGCTCCCCGGGGCGGGGGCTCCCTAGGCCTAGGGCTCCCCCCTCCCAGGGGGAAGCCCTAAGCCCAGGGCTCCCCTCCCGGGGGCTCCCTAGGCCTAGGGCTCCCCCCTCCCAGGGGGAAGCCCTAAGCCCAGGGCTCCCCTCCCGGGGGCTCCCTAGGCCTAGGGCTCCCCCCTCCCAGGGGGAAGCCCTAAGCCCAGGGCTCCCCTCCCGGGGGCTCCCTAGGCCTAGGGCTCCCCCCTCCCAGGGGGAAGCCCTAAGCCCAGGGCTCCCCTCCCGGGGGCTCCCTAGGCCTAGGGCTCCCCCCTCCCAGGGGGAAGCCCTAAGCCCAGGGCTCCCCTCCCGGGGGCTCCCTAGGCCTAGGGCTCCCCCTCCCAGGGGGAAGCCCTAAGACTAGGGCTCCCCTCCCGGGGGCTCCCTAGGCCTAGGGCTCCCCCCTCCCAGGGGGAAGCCCTAAGCCCAGGGCTCCCCTCCCGGGGGCTCCCTAGGCCTAGGGCTCCCCCCTCCCAGGGGGAAGCCTTAAGCCCAGGGCTCCCCGGGGCGGGGGCTCCCTAGGCCTAGGGCTCCCCCCTCCCAGGGGGAAGCCCTAAGCCCAGGGCTCCCTGGGGCGGGGGCTCCCTAGGCCTGGGGCTCCCCCCTCCCAGGGGAAGCCCTAAGCCTAGAGCTCCCCTCCCGGGGGCTCCCTAGGCCTAGGGCTCCCACTCCCAGGGGGAAGCCCTAAGCCTAGGGCTCCCCTCCCGGGGGCTCCCTAGGCCTAGGGCTCCCCCCTCCCAGGGGGAAGCCCTAAGCCTAGGGCTCCACGGGGTGGGGGCTCCCTAGGCCTAGGGCTCCCCCCTCCCAGGGGGAACCCTAAGCCTAGGGCTCCCATCCCGGGGGCTCCCTAGGCCTAGGGCTCCCCCCTCCCAGGGGGAACCCTAAGCCTCGGGCTCCCCTCCCGGGGGCTCCCTAGGCCTAGGGCTCCCCCCTCCCAGGCGGAACCCTAAACCTAGGGCTCCCCAGTGCGGGGGCTCCCTAGGCCTAGGGCTCCCCCCTCCCAGCGGGAACCCTACGCCTAGGGCTCCCCTCCCGGGGGCTCCCTAGGCCTATGGCTCCCCCCTCCCAGGGGGAACCCTAAGCCTAGGGCTCCCCAGGGCGGGGGCTCCTTAGGCCTAGGGCTCCCCCCTCCCAGGGGGAACACTACGCCTAGGGCTCCCCTCCCGGGGGCTCCCTAGGCCTAGGGCTCCCCCCTCCCAGGGGGAACCCTAAGCCTAGGGCTCCCCAGGGCGGGGGCTCCCTAGGCCTAGGGCTCCCCCCTCCCAGGGGGAACCCTACGCCTAGGGCTCCACTCCCGGGGGCTCCCTAGGCCTAGGGCTCCCCCCTCCCAGGGGGAACCCTAAGCCTAGGGCTCCCCAGGGCGGGGGCTCCCTAGGCCTAGGGCTCCCCCCTCCTAGGGGGAACTCTAAGCCTAGGGCTCCCCTCCTGGGGGCTCCCTAGGCCTAGGGCTCCCCCCTCCCAGGGGGAACCCTAAGCCTAGGGCTCCCCAGGGCGGGGGATCCCTTGGCCTAGGGCTCCCCCCTCCCAGGGGAACCGTACGCCTAGGGCTCCCCTCCCGGGGGCTCCCTAGGCCTAGGGCTCCCCCCTCCCCCTCCCAGGGGTGGGGGAAGCCCTAAGCGCCTAGGGCTCCCCAGGGCGGGGGCTCCCTAGGCCTAGGGCTTCCCCCCCCCTCCCAGGGGTGGGGGAAGCCCTAAGCGCCTAGGGCTCCCCAGGGCGGGGGCTCCCTAGGCCTAGGGCTTCCCCCCCCCTCCCAGGGGTGGGGAAGCCCTAAGCGCCTAGGGCTCCCCAGGGCGGGGGCTCCCTAGGCCTAGGGCTTCCCCCCCCCCTCCCAGGGGTGGGGGAAGCCCTAAGCGCCTAGGGCTCCCCAGGGCGGGGGCTCCCTAGGCCTAGGGCTTCCCCCCCCCCTCCCAGGGGTGGGCGAAGCCCTAAGCGCCTAGGGCTCCCCAGGGCGGGGGCTCCCTAGGCCTAGGGCTTCCCCCCCCCCCTCCCAGGGGTGGGGGAAGCCCTAAGCGCCTAGGGCTCCCCAGGGCGGGGGCTCCCTAGGCCTAGGGCTTCCCCCCCCCCTCCCAGGGGTGGGGGAAGCCCTAAGCGCCTAGGGCTCCCCAGGTCGGGGGCTCCCTAGGCCTAAGGCTTCCCCCCCCCTCCCAGGGGTGGGGGAAGCCCTAAGCGCCTAGGGCTCCCCAGGTCGGGGGCTCCCTAGGCCTAGGCTTCACCCCCCCCCTCCCAGGGGTGGGGGAAGCCCTAAGCGCCTAGGGCTCCCCAGGTCGGGGGCTCCCTAGGCCTAGGGCTTCCCCCCCCCCTCCCAGGGGTGGGGGAAGCCCTAAGCGCCTAGGGCTCCCCAGGGCGGGGGCTCCCTAGGCCTAGGGCTTCCCCCCCCCCTCCCAGGGGTGGGGGAAGCCCTAAGCGCCTAGGGCTCCCCAGGGCGGGGGCTCCCTAGGCCTAGGGCTTCCCCCCCCCCTCCCAGGGGTGGGGGAAGCCCTAAGCGCCTAGGGCTCCCCAGGGCGGGGCTCCCTAGGCCTAGGGCTTCCCCCCCCCCTCCCAGGGGTGGGGGAAGCCCTAAGCGCCTAGGGCACCCCAGGGCGGGGGCTCCCTAGGCCTAGGGCTTCCCCCCCCCCTCCCAGGGGTGGGGGAAGCCCTAAGCGCCTAGGGCTCCCCAGGGCGGGGCTCCCTAGGCCTAGGGCTTCCCCCCCCTCCAAGGGGTGGGGGAAGCCCTAAGCGCCTAGGGCTCCCCAGGGCGGGGGCTCCCTAGGCCTAGGTCTTCCCCCCCCCCTCCCAGGGGTGGGGGAAGCCCTAAGCGCCTAGGGCTCCCCAGGGCGGGGGCTCCCTAGGCCTAGGGCATCCCCCCCCCCTCCCAGGGGTGGGGGAAGCCCTAAGCGCCTAGGGCTCCCCAGGTCGGGGGCTCCCTAGGCCTAGGGCTTCCCCCCCCCTCCCAGGGGTGGGGGAAGCCCTAAGCGCCTAGGGCTCCCCAGGGCGGGGGCTCCCTAGGCCTAGGGCTTCCCCCCCCCTCCCAGGGGTGGGGGAAGCCCTAAGCGCCTAGGGCTCCCCAGGGCGGGGGCTCCCTAGGCCTAGGGCTTCCCCCCCCCCTCCCAGGGGTGGGGGAAGCCCTAAGCGCCTAAGGCTCCCCAGGGCGGGGGCTCCCTAGGCCTAGGGCTTCCCCCCCCTCCCAGGGGTGGGGGAAGCCCTAAGGGCCTAGGGCTCCCCAGGGCGGGGGCTCCCTAGGCCTAGGGCTTCCCCCCCCTCCCAGGGGTGGGGGAAGCCCTAAGCGCCTAGGGCTCCCCAGGGCGGGGGCTCCCTAGGTGGGGGAAGCCCTAAGCGCCTAGGGCTCCCCAGGGCGGGGGCTCCCTAGGTCTAGGGCTTCCCCCCCTCTCCCAGGGGTGGGGGAAGCCCTAAGCGCCTAGGGCTCCCCAGGGCGGGGGCTCCCTAGGCCTAGGGCTTCCCCCCCCCTCCCAGGGGTGGGGGAAGCCCTAAGCGCCTAGGGCTCCCCAGGGCGGGGGCTCCCTAGGCCTAGGGCTTCCCCCCCCCTCCCAGGGGTGGGGGAAGCCCTAAGCGCCTAGGGCTCCCCAGGGCGGGGGCTCCCTAGGCCTAGGGCTTCCCCCCCCCTCCCAGGGGTGGGGGAAGCCCTAAGCGCCTAGGTCTCCCCAGGGCGGGGGCTCCCTAGGCCTAGGGCTTCCCCCCCCCCTCCCAGGGGTGGGATAAGCCCTAAGCGCCTAGGGCTCCCCAGGTCGGGGGCTCCCTAGGCCTAGGGCTTCACCCCCCCCCCTCCCAGGGGTGGGGGAAGCCCTAAGCGCCTAGGGCTCCCCAGGTCGGGGGCTCCCTATGCCTAGGGCTTCCCCCCCCACCTCCCAGGGGTGGGGGAAGCCCTAAGCGCCTAGGGCTCCCCAGGGCGGGGGCTCCCTAGGCCTAGGGCTTCCCCCCCCCCTCCCTGGGGTGGGGGAAGCCCTAAGCGCCTAGGGCTCCCCAGGGCGGGGGCTCCCTAGGCCTAGGGCTTCCCCCCCCCCTCCCAGGGGTGGGGGAAGCCCTAAGCGCCTAGGGCTCCCCAGGGCGGGGCTCCCTAGGCCTAGGGCTTCCCCCCCCCCTCCCAGGGGTGGGGGAAGCCCTAAGCGCCTAGGGCACCCCAGGGCGGGGGCTCCCTAGGCCTAGGGCTTCCCCCCCCCCTCCCAGGGGTGGGGGAAGCCCTAAGCGCCTAGGGCTCCCCAGGGCGGGGGCTCCCTAGGCCTAGGGCTTCCCCCCCCCTCCCAGGGGTGGGGGAAGCCCTAAGCGCCTAGGGCTCCCCAGGGCGGGGGCTCCCTAGGCCTAGGGCTTCCCCCCCCCCCTCCCAGGGGTGGGGGAAGCCCTAAGCGCCTAGGGCTCCCAAGGGCGGGGGCTCCCTAGGCCCAGGGCTTCCCCCCCCTCCCAGGGGTGGGGGAAGCCCTAAGCGCCTAGGGCTCCCCAGGGCGGGGGCAGCCCTAAGCGCCTAAGGCTCCCCAGGGCGGGGGCTCCCTAGGCCTAGGGCTTCCCCCCCCTCCCAGGGGTGGGGGAAGCCCTAAGGGCCTAGGGCTCCCCAGGGCGGGGGCTCCCTAGGCCTAGGGCTTCCCCCCCTCCCAGGGGTGGGGGAAGCCCTAAGCGCCTAGGGCTCCCCAGGGCGGGGGCTCCCTAGGTGGGGGAAGCCCTAAGCGCCTAGGGCTCCCCAGGGCGGGGGCTCCCTAGGTCTAGGGCTTCCCCCCCTCTCCCAGGGGTGGGGGAAGCCCTAAGCGCCTAGGGCTCCCCAGGGCGGGGGCTCCCTAGGCCTAGGGCTTCCCCCCCCCTCCCAGGGGTGGGGGAAGCCCTAAGCGCCTAGGGCTCCCCAGGGCGGGGGCTCCCTAGGCCTAGGGCTTCCCCCCCCCCTCCCAGGGGTGGGGGAAGCCCTAAGCGCCTAGGGCTCCCCAGGGCGGGGGCTCCCTAGGCCTAGGGCATCCCCCCCCCTCCCAGGGGTGGGGGAAGCCCTAAGCGCCTAGGGCTCCCCAGGTCGGGGGCTCCCTAGGCCTAGGGCTTCCCCCCCCCCTCCCAGGGGTGGGGGAAGCCCTAAGCGCCTAGTGCTCCCCAGGGCGTGGGCTCCCTAGGCCTAGGGCTTCCCCCCCCCTCCCAGGGGTGGGGGAAGCCCTAAGCGCCTAGGGCTCCCCAGGGCGGGGGCTCCCTAGGCCTAGGGCTTCCCCCACCCCCTCCCAGGGGTGGGGGAAGCCCTAAGCGCCTAAGGCTCCCCAGGGCGGGGGCTCCCTAGGCCTAGGGCTTCCCCCCCCTCCCAGGGGTGGGGGAAGCCCTAAGGGCCTAGGGCTCCCCAGGGCGGGGGCTCCCTAGGCCTAGGGCTTCCCCCCCCTCCCAGGGGTGGGGGAAGCCCTAAGCGCCTAGGGCTCCCCAGGGCGGGGGCTCCCTAGGTGGGGGAAGCCCTAAGCGCCTAGGGCTCCCCAGGGCGGGGGCTCCCTAGGTCTAGGGCTTCCCCCCCCTCTCCCAGGGGTGGGGGAAGCCCTAAGCGCCTAGGGCTCCCCAGGGCGGGGGCTCCCTAGGCCTAGGGCTTCCCCCCCCCCTCCCAGGGGTGGGGGAAGCCCTAAGCGCGTAGGGCTCGCCAGGGCGGGGGCTCCCTAGGCCTAGGGCTTCCCCCCCCCTCCCAGGGGTGGGGGAAGCCCTAAGCGCCTAGGGCTCCCCAGAGCGGGGGCTCCCTAGGCCTAGGGCTTCCCCCCCCCCCCTCCCAGGGGTGGGGGAAGCCCTAAGCGCCTAGGGCTCCCCAGGGCGGGGGCTCCCTAGGCCTAGGGCATCCCCCCCCCCTCCCAGGGGTGGGGGAAGCCCTAAGCGCCTAGGGCTCCCCAGGTCGGGGGCTCCCTAGGCCTAGGGCTTCCCCCCTACCCCTCCAAGGGGTGGGGGAAGCCCTAAGCGCCTAGTGCTCCCCAGGGCGGGGGCTCCCTAGGCCTAGGGCTTCCCCCCCCCTCCCAGGGGTGGGGGAAGCCCTAAGCGCCTAGGGCTCCCCAGGGCGGGGGCTCCCTAGGCCTAGGGCTTCCCCCCCCCCTCCCAGGGGTGGGGGAAGCCCTAAGCGCCTAAGGCTCCCCAGGGCGGGGGCTCCCTAGGCCTAGGGCTTCCCCCCCCTCCCAGGGGTGGGGGAAGCCCTAAGCGCCTAGGGCTCCCCAGGGCGGGGGCTCCCTAGGTGGGGGAAGCCCTAAGCGCCTAGGGCTCCCCAGGGCGGGGGCTCCCTAGGCCTAGGGCTTCCCCCCCCCTCCCAGGGGTGGGGGAAGCCCTAAGCGCCTAGGGCTCCCCAGGGCGGGGGCTCCCTAGGCCTAGGGCTTCCCCCCCCCCTCCCAGGGGTGGGGGAAGCCCTAAGCGCCTAGGGCTCCCCAGGGCGGGGGCTCCCTAGCCCTAGGGCTTCCCCCCCCCCCTCCCAGGGGTGGGGGAAGCCCTAAGCGCCTAGGGCTCCCCAGGGCGGGGGCTCCCTAGCCCTAGGGCTTCCCCCCCCTCCCAGGGGTGGGGGAAGCCCTAAGCGCCTAGGGCTCCCCAGGGCGGGGGCTCCCTAGGCCTAGGGCTCCCCCCCCCCTCCCAGGGGTGGGGGAAGCCCTAAGCGCCTAGGGCTCCCCAGGGCGGGGGCTCCCTAGGCCTAGGGCTTCCCCCCCCCTCCCAGGGGAGGGGGAAGCCCTAAGCACCTAGGGCTCCCCAGGGCGGGGGCTCCCTAGGCCTAGGGCTTCCCCCCCCCCTCCCAGGGGTGGGGGAAGCCCTAAGCGCCTAGGGCTCCCCAGGGCGGGGGCTCCCTAAGCCTAGGGCTTCCCCCCCCCTCCCAGGGGTGGGGGAAGCCCTAAGCGCCTAGGGCTCCCCGGGCGGGGGCTCCCTAGGCCTAGGCCTTCCCCCCCCCTCCCAGGGGTGGGGGAAGCCCTAAGCGCCTAGGGCTCCCCAGGGCGGGGGCTCCCTAGGCCTAGGGCTTCCCCCCCCCCTCCCAGGGGTGGGGGAAGCCCTAAGCGCCTAGGGCTCCCCAGGGCGGGGGCTCCCTAGGCCTAGGGCTTCCCCCCCCCTCCCAGGGGTGGGGGAAGCCCTAAGCACCTAGGGCTCCCCAGGGCGGGGGCTCCCTAGGCCTAGGGCTTCCCCCCCCCCTCCCAGGGGTGGGGGAAGCCCTAAGCGCCTAGGGCTCCCCAGGGCGGGGGCTCCCTAGGCCTAGGGCTTCCCCCCCCCCCTCCCAGGGGTGGGGGAAGCCCTAAGCGCCTAGGGCTCCCCGGGCGGGGGCTCCCTAGGCCTAGGCCTTCCCCCCCTCCCAGGGGTGGGGGAAGCCCTAAGCGACTAGGGCTCCCCAGGGCGGGGGCTCCCTAGGCCTAGGGCTTCCCCCCCCCCTCCCAGGGTGGGGGGAAGCCCTAAGCGCCTAGGGCTCCCCAGGGCGGGGGCTCCCTAGGCCTAGGGCTTCCCCCCCCCTCCCAGGGGTAGGGGAAGCCCTAAGCGCCTAGGGCTCCCCAGGGCTGGGGCTCCCTAGGCCTAGGGCTTCCCCCCCCCTCCCAGGGGTAGGGGAAGCCCTAAGCGCCTAGGGCTCCCCAGGGCGGGGGCTCCCTAGGCCTAGGGCTTCCCCCCCCCTCCCAGGGGTGGGGGAAGCCCTAAGCGCCTAGGGCTCCCCAGGGCGGGGGCTCCCTAGGCCTAGGGCTTCCCCCCCCCTCCCAGGGGTGGGGGAAGCCCTAAGCGCCTAGGGCTCCCCAGGGCGGGGGCTCCCTAGGCCTAGGGCTTCCCCCCCCACTCCCAGGGGTGGGGGAAGCCCTAAGCGCCTAGGGCTCCCCAGGGCGGGGGCTCCCTAGGCCTAGGGCTTCCCCCCCCCCTCCCAGGGGTGGGGGAAGCCCTAAGCGCCTAGGGCTCCCCAGGGCGGGGGCTCCCTAGGCCTAGGGCTTTCCCCCCCCTCCCAGGGGTGGGGGAAGCCCTAAGCGCCTAGGGCTCCCCAGGGCGGGGGCTCCCTAGGCCTAGGGCTTCCCCCCCCCTCCCAGGGGTGGGGGAAGCCCTAAGCGCCTAGGGCTCCCCAGGGCGGGGGCTCCCTAGGCCTAGGGCTTCCCCCCCCCTCCCAGGGGTGGGGGAAGCCCTAAGCGCCTAGGGCTCCCCAGGGCGGGGGCTCCCTAGGCCTAGGGCTTCCCCCCACCCTCCCAGGGGTGGGGGAAGCCCTAAGCGCATAGGGCTCCCCAGGGCGGGGGCTCCCTAGGCCTAGGGCTTCCCCCCCCCCCAGGGGTGGGGGAAGCCCTAAGCGCCTAGGGCTCCCCAGGGCGGGGGCTCCCTAGGCCTAGGGCTTCCCCCCCCCCTCCCAGGGGTGGGGGAAGCCCTAAGCGCCTAGGGCTCCACAGGGCGGGGGCTCCCTAGGCCTAGGGCTTCCCCCCCCCTCCCAGGGGTGGGGGAAGCCCTAAGCGCCTAGGGCTCCCCAGGGCGGGGGCTCCCTAGGCCTAGGGCTTCCCCCCACCCTCCCAGGGGTGGGGGAAGCCCTAAGCGCATAGGGCTCCCCAGGGCGGGGGCTCCCTAGGCCTAGGGCTTCCCCCCCCCTCCCAGGGGTGGGGGAAGCCCTAAGCGCATAGGGCTCCCCAGGGCGGGGGCTCCCTAGGCCTAGGGCTTCCCCCCCCCCTCCCAGGGGTGGGGGAAGCCCTAAGCGCCTAGGGCTCCCCAGGGCGGGCGCTCCCTAGGCCTAGGGCTTCCCCCCCCCCTCCCAGGGGTGGGGGAAGCCCTAAGCGCCTAGGGCTCCCCAGGGCGGGGGCTCCCTAGGCCTAGGGCTTCCCCCCCCCCTCCCAGGGGTGGGGGAAGCCCTAAGCGCCTAGGGCTCCCCAGGGCGGGGGCTCCCTAGGCCTAGGGCTTCCCCCCCCCCTCCCAGGGGTGGGGGAAGCCCTAAGCGCCTAGGGCTCCCCAGGGCGGGAGCTCCCTAGGCCTAGGGCTTCCCCCCCCCCTCCCAGGGGTGGGGGAAGCCCTAAGCGCCTAGGGCTCCCCAGGGCGGGGGCTCCCTAGGCCTAGGGCTTCCCCCCCCCCTCCCAGGGGTGGGGGAAGCCCTAAGCGCCTAGGGCTCCCCAGGGCGGGGGCTCCCTAGGCCTAGGGCTTCCCCCCCCCCTCCCAGGGGTGGGGGAAGCCCTAAGCGCCTAGGGCTCCCCAGGGCGGGGGCTCCCTAGGCCTAGGGCTTCCCCCCCCCCTCCCAGGGGTGGGGGAAGCCCTAAGCGCCTAGGGCTCCCCAGGGCGGGGGCTCCCTAGGCCTAGGGCTTCCCCCCCCCCTCCCAGGGGTGGGGGAAGCCCTAAGCGCCTAGGGCTCCCCAGGGCGGGGGCTCCCTAGGCCTAGGCTTCCCCCCCCCCTCCCAGGGGTGGGGGAAGCCCTAAGCGCCTAGGGCTCCCCAGGGCGGGGGCTCCCTAGGCCTAGGGCTTCCCCCCCCCTCCCAGGGGTGGGGGAAGCCCTAAGCACCTAGGGCTCCCCAGGGCGGGGGCTCCCTAGGCCTAGGGCTTCCCCCCCCCCTCCCAGGGGTGGGGGAAGCCCTAAGCGCCTAGGGCTCCCCAGGGCGGGGGCTCCCTAGGCCTAGGGCTTCCCCCCCCCCTCCCAGGGGTGGGGGAAGCCCTAAGCGCCTAGGGCTCCCCAGGGCGGGGGCTCCCTAGGCCTAGGGCTTCCCCCCTCCCCCTCCCAGGGGTGGGGGAAGCCCTAAGCGCCTAGGGCTCCCCAGGGCGGGGGCTCCCTAGGCCTAGGGCTTCCCCCCCCCCTCCCATGGGTGGGGGAAGCCCTAAGCGCCTAGGGCTCCCCAGGGCGGGGGCTCCCTAGGCCTAGGGCTTCCCCCCCCTCCCAGGGGTGGGGGAAGCCCTAAGCGCCTAGGGCTCCCCAGGGCGGGGGCTCCCTAGGCCTAGGGCTCCCCCCTCCCAGGGGGAAGCCCTAAGCGCCTAGGGCTCCCCAGGGCGGGGGCTCCCTAGGCCTAGGGCTCCCCCCTCCCAGGGGGAAGCCCTAAGCGCCTAGGGCTCCCCAGGGCGGGGGCTCCCTAGGCCTAGGGCTCCCCCCTCCCAGGGGGAAGCCCTAAGCGCCTAGGGCTCCCCAGGGCGGGGGCTCCCTAGGTCTAGGGCTCCCCCCTCCCAGGGGGAAGCCCTAAGCGCCTAGGGCTCCCCAGGGCGGGGGCTCCCTAGGCCTAGGGCTCCCCCCTCCCAGGGGGAAGCCCTAAGCGCCTAGGGCTCCCCAGGGCGGGGGCTCCCTAGGCCTAGGGCTCCCCCCTCCCAGGGGGAAGCCCTAAGCGCCTAGGGCTCCCCAGGGCGGGGGCTCCCTAGGCCTAGGGCTCCCCCATCCCAGGGGGAAGCCCTAAGCGCCTAGGGCTCCCCAGGGAGGGGGCTCCCTAGGGCTCCCTAGGCCTAGGGCTCCCCCCTCCCAGGGGGAAGCCCTAAGCGCCTAGGGCTCCCCAGGACGGGGGCTCCCTATGCCTAGGGCTCCCCCCTCCCAGGGGGAAGCCCTAAGCGCCTAGGGCTCCCCAGGGCGGGGGCTCCCTAGGCCTAGGGCTCCCCCCTCCCAGGGGGAAGCCCTAAGCGCCTAGGGCTCCCCAGGGCGGGGGCTCCCTAGGCCTAGGGCTCCCCCCTCCCAGGGGGAAGCCCTAAGCGCCTAGGGCTCCCCAGGGCTTGGGCTCCCTAGGCCTAGGGCTTCCCCCCTCCCAGGGGGAAGCCCTAAGCGCCTAGGGCTCCCCAGGGCGGGGGCTCCCTAGGGCTCCCTAGGCCTAGGGCTCCCCCCTCCCAGGGGGAAGGCCCTAAGCGCCTAGGGCTCCCCAGAGCGGGGGCTCCCTAGGCCTAGGGCTTCCCCCCCCCTCCCAGGGGTGGGGGAAGCCCTAAGCGCCTAGGGCTCCCCAGGGCGGGGGCTCCCTAGGCCTAGGGCTTCCCCCCCCCCTCCCAGGGGTGGGGGAAGCCCTAAGCGCCTAGGGCTCCCCAGGGCGGGGGCTCCCTAGGCCTAGGGCTTCCCCCCCCCCTCCCAGGGGTGGGGGAAGCCCTAAGCGCCTAAGGCTCCACAGGGCGGGGGCTCCCTAGGCCTAGGGCTTCCCCCCCCCTCCCAGGGGTGGGGGAAGCCCTAAGCGCCTAGGGCTCCCCAGGGCGGGGGCTCCCTAGGCCTAGGGCTTCCCCCCCCCCTCCCAGGGGTGGGGGAAGCCCTAAGCGCCTAGGGCTCCCCAGGGCGGGGGCTCCCTAGGCCTAGGGCTTCCCACCCCCCTCCCAGGGGTGGGGGAAGCCCTAAGCGCCTAGGGCTCCCCAGGGCGGGGGCTCCCTAGGCCTAGGGCTTCCCCCCCCCCTCCCAGGGGTGGGGGAAGCCCTAAGCGCCTAGGGCTCCCCAGGGCGGGGGCTCCCTAGGCCTAGGGCTTCCCCCCCCCCTCCCAGGGGTGGGGGAAGCCCTAAGCGCTTAGGGCTCCCCAGGGCGGGGGCTCCCTAGGCCTAGGGCTTCCCCCCCCCCTCCCAGGGGTGGGGGAAGCCCTAAGCGCCTAGGGCTCCCCAGGGCGGGGGCTCCCTAGGCCTAGGGCTTCCCCCCCCCCTCCCAGGGGTGGGGGAAGCCCTAAGCGCCTAGGGCTCCCCAGGGCGGGGGCTCCCTAGGCCTAGGGCTTCCCCCCCTCCCAGGGGTGGGGGAAGCCCTAAGCGCCTAGGGCTCCCCAGGGCGGGGGCTCCCTAGGCCTAGGGCTTCCCCCCCCCCTCCCAGGGGTGGGGGAAGCCCTAAGCGCCTAGGGCTCCCCAGGGCGGGGCTCCCTAGGCCTAGGGCTTCCCCCCCCTCCCAGGGGTGGGGGAAGCCCTAAGCGCCTAGGGCTCCCCAGGGCGGGGGCTCCCTAGGCCTAGGGCTTCCCCCCCCTCCCAGGGGTGGGGAAGCCCTAAGCGCCTAGGGCTCCCCAGGGCGGGGGCTCCCTAGGCCTAGGGCTCCCCCCTCCCAGGGGGAAGCCCTAAGCGCCTAGGGCTCCCCAGGGCGGGGGCTCCCTAGGCCTAGGGCTCCCCCATCCCAGGGGGAAGCCCTAAGCGCCTAGGGCTCCCCAGGGAGGGGGCTCCCTAGGGCTCCCTAGGCCTAGGGCTCCCCCCTCCCAGGGGGAAGCCCTAAGCGCCTAGGGCTCCCCAGGACGGGGGCTCCCTATGCCTAGGGCTCCCCCCTCCCAGGGGGAAGCCCTAAGCGCCTAGGGCTCCCCAGGGCGGGGGCTCCCTAGGCCTAGGGCTCCCCCCTCCCAGGGGGAAGCCCTAAGCGCCTAGGGCTCCCCAGGGCGGGGGCTCCCTAGGCCTAGGGCTCCCCCCTCCCAGGGGGAAGCCCTAAGCGCCTAGGGCTCCCCAGGGCTTGGGCTCCCTAGGCCTAGGGCTTCCCCCCTCCCAGGGGGAAGCCCTAAGCGCCTAGGGCTCCCCAGGGCGGGGGCTCCCTAGGGCTCCCTAGGCCTAGGGCTCCCCCCTCCCAGGGGGAAGGCCCTAAGCGCCTAGGGCTCCCCAGAGCGGGGGCTCCCTAGGCCTAGGGCTTCCCCCCCCCTCCCAGGGTGGGGGAAGCCCTAAGCGCCTAGGGCTCCCCAGGGCGGGGGCTCCCTAGGCCTAGGGCTTCCCCCCCCCTCCCAGGGGTGGGGGAAGCCCTAAGCGCCTAGGGCTCCCCAGGGCGGGGGCTCCCTAGGCCTAGGGCTTCCCCCCCCCCTCCCAGGGGTGGGGGAAGCCCTAAGCGCCTAAGGCTCCACAGGGCGGGGGCTCCCTAGGCCTAGGGCTTCCCCCCCCTCCCAGGGGTGGGGGAAGCCCTAAGCGCCTAGGGCTCCCCAGGGCGGGGGCTCCCTAGGCCTAGGGCTTCCCCCCCCCCTCCCAGGGGTGGGGGAAGCCCTAAGCGCCTAGGGCTCCCCAGGGCGGGGGCTCCTAGGCCTAGGGCTTCCCACCCCCCTCCCAGGGGTGGGGGAAGCCCTAAGCGCCTAGGGCTCCCCAGGGCGGGGGCTCCCTAGGCCTAGGGCTTCCCCCCCCTCCCAGGGGTGGGGGAAGCCCTAAGCGCCTAGGGCTCCCCAGGGCGGGGGCTCCCTAGGCCTAGGGCTTCCCCCCCCCTCCCAGGGGTGGGGGAAGCCCTAAGCGCTTAGGCTCCCCAGGGCGGGGGCTCCCTAGGCCTAGGGCTTCCCCCCCCCCTCCCAGGGGTGGGGGAAGCCCTAAGCGCCTAGGGCTCCCCAGGGCGGGGGCTCCCTAGGCCTAGGGCTTCCCCCCCCCCTCCCAGGGGTGGGGGAAGCCCTAAGCGCCTAGGGCTCCCCAGGGCGGGGGCTCCCTAGGCCTAGGGCTTCCCCCCCCCTCCCAGGGGTGGGGGAAGCCCTAAGCGCCTAGGGCTCCCCAGGGCGGGGGCTCCCTAGGCCTAGGGCTTCCCCCCCCTCCCAGGGGTGGGGGAAGCCCTAAGCGCCTAGGGCTCCCCAGGGCGGGGGCTCCCTAGGCCTAGGGCTTCCCCCCCCCCTCCCAGGGGTGGGGGAAGCCCTAAGCGCCAGGGCTCCCCAGGGCGGGGGCTCCCTAGGCCTAGGGCTTCCCCCCCCTCCCAGGGGTGGGGGAAGCCCTAAGCGCCTAGGGCTCCCCAGGGCGGGGGCTCCCTAGGCCTAGGGCTTCCCCCCCTCCCAGGGGTGGGGGAAGCCCTAAGCGCCTAGGGCTCCCCAGGGCGGGGGCTCCCTAGACCTAGGGCTTCCCCCCCCTCCCAGGGGTGGGGGAAGCCCTAAGCGCCTAGGGCTCCCCAGGGCGGGGGCTCCCTAGGCCTAGGGCTTCCCCCCCTCCCTGGGGTGGGGGAAGCCCTAAGCGCCTAGGGCTCCCCAGGGCGGGGGCTCCCTAGGCCTAGGGCTTCCCCCCCCTCCCAGGGGTGGGGGAAGCCCTAAGCGCCTAGGGCTCCCCAGGGCGGGGGCTCCCTAGGCCTAGGGCTTCCCCCCCCTCCCAGGGGTGGGGGAAGCCCTAAGCGCCTAGGGCTCCCCAGGGCGGGGGCTCCCTAGGCCTAGGGCTTCCTCCCCCTCCCAGGGGTGGGGGAAGCCCTAAGCGCCTAGGGCTCCCCAGGGCGGGGGCTCCCTAGGCCTAGGGCTTCCCCCCCTCCCAGGGGTGGGGAAGCCCTAAGCGCCTAGGGCTCCCCAGGGCGGGGGCTCCCTAGGCCTAGGGCTCCCCCCTCCCAGGGGGAAGCCCTAAGCGCCTAGGGCTCCCCAGGGAGGGGGCTCCCTAGGGCTCCCTAGGTCTAGGGCTCCCCCCTCCCAGGGGGAAGCCCTAAGCGCCTAGGGCTCCCCAGGGCGGGGGCTCCCTAGGCCTAGGGCTACCCCCTCCCAGGGGGAAGCCCTAAGCGCCTAGGGCTCCCCAGGGCGGGGGCTTCCTAGGCCTAGGGCTCCCCCCTCCCAGGGGGAAGCCCTAAGCGCCTAGGGCTCCCCAGGGCGGGGGCTCCCTAGGCCTAGGGCTCCCCCCTCCCAGGGGAAGCCCTAAGCGCCTAGGGCTCCCCAGGGCGGGGCTCCCTAGGCCTAGGGCTCCCCCCTCCCAGGGGGAAGCCCTAAGCGCCTAGGGCTCCCCAGGGCGGGGGCTCCCTAGGCCTAGGGCTCCCCCCTCCCAGGGGGAAGCCCTAAGCGCCTAGGGCTCCCCAGGGCGGGGGCTCCCTAGGCCTAGGGCTCCCCCCCTCCCAGGGGGAAGCCCTAAGCGCCTAGGGCTCCCCAGGGAGGGGGCTCCCTAGGGCTCCCTAGGTCTAGGCTCCCCCCTCCCAGGGGAAGCCCTAAGCGCCTAGGGCTCCCCAGGGCGGGGCTCCCTAGGCCTAGGGCTCCCCCTCCCAGGGGGAAGCCCTAAGCGCCTAGGGCTCCCCAGGGCGGGGGCTCCCTAGGCCTAGGGCTCCCCCTCCAGGGGGAAGCCCTAAGCGCCTAGGGCTCCCCAGGGCGGGGGCTCCCTAGGCCTAGGGCTCCCCCTCCCAGGGGAAGCCCTAAGCGCCTAGGGCTCCCCAGGGCGGGGGCTCCCTAGGCCTAGGGCTTCCCCCCTCCCAGGGGGAAGCCCTAAGCGCCTAGGGCTCCCCAGGGCGGGGGCTCCCTAGGCCTAGGGCTTCCCCCCTCCCAGGGGGGAAGCCCTAAGCGCCTAGGGCTCCCCAGGGCGGGGGCTCCCTAGGGCTCCCTAGGCCTAGGGCTTCCCCTCCCAGGGGGAAGGCCCTAAGCGCCTAGGGCTCCCCAGGGCGGGGGCTCCCTAGGCCTATGGCTTCCCCCCCCCTCCCAGGGGTGGGGGAAGCCCTAAGCGCCTAGGGCTCCCCAGGGCGGGGGCTCCCTAGGCCTAGGGCTTCCCCCCCCCCTCCCAGGGGTGGGGGAAGCCCTAAGCGCCTAGGGCTCCCCAGGGCGGGGGCTCCCTAGGCCTAGGGCTTCACCCCCCCCTCCCAGGGGTGGGGGAAGCCCTAAGCGCCTAGGGCTCCCCAGGGCGGGGGCTCCCTAGGCCTAGGGCTTCACCCCCCCCTCCCAGGGGTGGGGGAAGCCCTAAGCGCCTAGGCTCCCCAGGGCGGGGGCTGCCTAGGCCTAGGGCTTCCCCCCCCCCTCCC
This sequence comes from Tenrec ecaudatus, assembly GCF_050624435.1. Classification (NCBI taxonomy): domain Eukaryota; kingdom Metazoa; phylum Chordata; class Mammalia; order Afrosoricida; family Tenrecidae; genus Tenrec; species Tenrec ecaudatus. The sequence continues at coordinate 1,674 of NW_027459207.1, read as the reverse complement.
AGGGGTGGGGGAAGCCCTAAGCGCCTAGGGCTCCCCAGGGCGGGGGCTTCCTAGGCCTAGGGCTTCCCCCCCCTCCCAGGGGTGGGGAAAGCCCTAAGCGCCTAGGGCTCCCCAGGGCGGGGGCTCCCTAGGCCTAGGGCTTCCCCCCCCCCTCCCAGGGGCGGGGGAAGCCCTAAGCGCCTAGGGCTCCCCAGGGCGGGGGCTCCCTAGGCCTAGGGCTTCCCCCCTCCCTCCCAGGGGTGGGGGAAGCCCTAAGCGCCTAGGGCTCCCCAGGGCGGGGGCTCCCTAGGCCTAGGGCTTCCCCCCCCCTCCCAGGGGTGGGGGAAGCCCTAAGCGCCTAGGGCTCCCCAGGGCGGGGGCTCCCTAGGCCTAGGGCTTCCCCCCCCCTCCCAGGGGTGGGGGAAGCCCTAAGCGCCTAGGGCTCCCCCAGGGCGGGGGCTCCCTAGGCCTAGGGCTTCCCCCCCCCTCCCAGGGGTGGGGGAAGCCCTAAGCGCCTAGGGCTCCCCAGGGCGGGGGCTCCCTAGGCCTAGGGCTTCCCCCCCCCCTCCCAGGCGTGGGGAAGCCCTAAGCGCCTAGGGCTCCCCAGGGCGGGGGCTCCCTAGGCCTAGGGCTCCCCCCCCTCCCAGGGGTGGGGGAAGCCCTAAGCGCCTAGGGCTCCCCAGGGCGGGGGCTCCCTAGGCCTAGGGCTTCCCCCCCCCTCCCAGGGGTTGGGGAAGCCCTAAGCGCCTAGGGCTCCCCAGGGCGGGGGCTCCCTAGGCCTAGGGCTTCCCCCCCCCCTCCCAGGGGTGGGGGAAGCCCTAAGCGCCTAGGGCTCCCCAGGGCGGGGGCTCCCTAGGCCTAGGGCTTCCCCCCCCCTCCCAGGGGTGGGGGAAGCCCTAAGCGCCTAGGGCTCCCCAGGGCGGGGGCTCCCTAGGCCTAGGGCTTCCCCCCCCCCTCCCAGGGGTGGGGGAAGCCCTAAGCGCCTAGGGCTCCCCAGGGCGGGGGCTCCCTAGGCCTAGGGCTTCCCCCCCCCCTCCCAGGGGTGGGGGAAGCCCTAAGCGCCTAGGGCTCCCCAGGGCGGGGGCTCCCTAGGCCTAGGGCTTCCCCCCCCCTCCCAGGGGTGGGGGAAGCCCTAAGCGCCTAGGGCTCCCCAGGGCGGAGGCTCCCTAGGCCTAGGGCTTCCCCCCCCCTCCCAGGGGTGGGGGAAGCCCTAAGCGCCTAGGGCTCCCCAGAGCGGGGGCTCCCTAGGCCTAGGGCTTCCCCCCCCCTCCCAGGGGTCGGGGAAGCCCTAAGCGCCTAGGGCTCCCCAGGGCGGGGGCTCCCTAGGCCTAGGGCTTCCCCCCCCTCCCAGGGGTGGGGAAGCCCTAAGCGCCTAGGGCTCCCCAGGGCGGGGGCTCCCTAGGCCTAGGGCTTCCCCCCCCTCCCAGGGGTGGGGGAAACCCTAAGCGCCTAGGGCTCCCCAGGGCGGGGGCTCCCTAGGCCTAGGGCTTCCCCCCCCTCCCAGGGGTGGGGGAAGCCCTAAGCGCCTAGGGCTCCCCAGGGCGGGGGCTCCCTAGGCCTAGGGCTTCCCCCCCCCTCCCAGGGGTGGGGGAAGCCCTAAGCGCCTAGGGCTCCCCAGGGCGGGGGCTCCCTAGGCCTAGGGCTTCCCCCCCCCCTCCCAGGGGTGGGGGAAGCCCTAAGCGCCTAGGGCTCCCC